>NC_083773.1:33933721-34141221 GCF_963514075.1 Conger conger
CGGTGCCTTGCATGGCAGCCAATCGCTGTTGGTGTGTTGGGTGAATGAGAAGCATCAGCGCTTTGGATAAAGGCGCTATATAAATGCCAACCATTTACCATTTATTGTTATTCGTTCATTCTGTTTATACTCATTCATGTTTCTAAACATTTCTACTGTTTGTACCTTACCTGTTTATTCCTATTTTATAGATAAGTGCTACTTAACTCTTGAGTCATGTCCTGCAGGCTGCAGTGTCTTCAAGTATTTGCCCCTACCGTGCGCTATACCACCTGATTTCACAAATTATGTAACCTGCTAGGTTCAGATAATAAGCTAATTAGTGAAATCAGATGGCGTAGCGCAAGGGAGGAGCAAACACCGGCATACACTGCAGCCGGCAGGACACGGAGTCGAACAGCCCTGTTCGAGATAAATGTAACAACTAGTAATATAATTGTATATTTCTCTCTCTTCCACCCCCCTCTGTGTAGAAGCTGCACGTGTTCCTGTTTGAGCTGGCTCTGGTTCTGACCCGCCCCATGGCTCAGGATAAGGAGGGGGGGGTGCAGTTCCAGGTCTACCGTCAGCCCCTCCCCACCGCGCACCTCCTGCTGGAGGATCTTCCGGACGGGGAGGGCGGAGGGGGCGGGTCGTTCCGCGGAGCCTTCACCTCCACCACTGACAAAGGTACATCTTCTGCTTTTATTCTTCTGCTGTTGTACCATTACAAAAATGAGACAGTGTGTTTTTGGCCCTCTTCTTTTACCCCAGCTTTACTTGAAAACAGGTATTCTCAAATCGGCAGTCGAGAATACCTCGTTATCGAAATGGTAGATTTCAGCTTGGGCGTCATTTTCACTCTCTTTGTTGGGCTGTGACTATTCTGTGTGTCACAGCTAAGAACTGCTTCAGGGTGAGTATCCAGGGCCGGTCCAAGGCCCAGTCCCACAGCCTGCAGGCCAACGATTCGTTCAACAAGCAGCAGTGGATCAGCTGCCTCCGCCAGGCCATCGTCCAGTCACGCGACAGGGAGTCTCAACCCAGCCAATCCTGGCTGCTCCCCCAGACCTCTCCTGACCCTGCCCTCTGTCACATAGCCGAGCTGAGTCTGAGCTCTGACTCGGAGATGATGGACACATAGTTTTATAAAGCACGTTCAGAGGGTAGGTTTTCGAAAAAAGACTTCAAAAAGAAAACTTCTTAACTCTGTTTAAAAAAAAAAAAAAAATCCTCTTTCTCTTCCCAGACCTATGCAAAACTTATTGTGAATGTTTCAGATTTCTCCGAGTGGTTCAAGTTCAATTTTGTCTTTCTTTCCATAGATATGACCCTAAAGCTCTTTTTAAAATCTCTATGAGAATGTATGATCCAATTAGTTCACAAATGTACCAGCATGTCGTTTTTATTTTGTGTAAATTAAAGAATTGGACTTTGTAATGGTTTGCAAATGATATTAGATTTATTGTCAATAATCTCATTTATTCAAATATGAAAAAATAATGGTCATTTGAGGAACATTGCAAAAACAGCAGTTGCACCTTAGATACAAATTCAATCAGATTATTTATATGAAGAGCATATTTAATGTCTGGTTGTGTCAGAGGAAACGCAAATGTTTATATAATATCAATAATTGTAAAACTAATAGTTTTACTAATGTGGTGCCAAATAAACTGACTTTTAACAGCAAAGTAATGCATAGTTAAAATTTCAGATGAATGGAATACAAATCAGTTGTTTACATACAACATTTTTACCATGTATAATTCAGCAAAAAAATCCATGCATTTCATACCTTATGTTGGCTCTGTGTCTGCGTGTGTGTGTTTGTGTATTTGTATGTGTGTTCAAACTGAATTATGCTGATTTGATCTCTGGACTTTTAATGTATTTCTTTTTATCAGGAGAGTACATATACAAAGTCAGAAATGACTCAAAAGATGCCTCAACTGCGCATTAAAGCTGTGAAGACAACTGCACAAGACTAAATTTCTGCACAGACTAATTTTCCCATTTCCTATGAATCCTTCAACATCCGAGTTCTGCGCTTTCTATTTTTTTAAACCAATTTCATCCTATTTCATGAATAATTGTTCTGCCTGGCTTCACTCATTGCAATAGAGAAGCAGCTAAAAACCTAGGCTATGGCAAATAGTCTACTCTACCAAAATTAGTGAGAGAGGGAAAGATCTTGGTGGCCATATATTGCTATATATAGCTATATATTGCTATATATTGATATATTGATATATTGCTAGCTAGCGAGATAGCAGTACAAAATAATAATCATCAGTGTCATGACATAACTATAGAAACTAGAGGATAGCCAATGTGGAAATAAAATGTTGGGGTTGGGTACAGGGGGAATGTTGATGATTAGGTGCAGGGGGGAACATTGAGGCAGGGTGCACTCATGGTCACTTCCTCTGGCTTCATCCTCACACATAATTCCCGGGCTTTTCCTGCAAAATGGATGGTCTCATTCTTGACCACTTTTGTCCTGTAGGGATAGAGAAGCTGTTATTAGGCAGCAGGGTGGAGTGTAAGAGAGTGAGGTGATAATGGCAAGAGGAGGCATGAGATGGATGCAAGGGGAAAAGATGGAGAGAAGGAAATTGATAATGGAGGTTGGGAAGAAAAAGGAAGACAAAAATTTGGCATTTACATACGTGTAGTCTGAGAAGTCCAATTCACACACTTTTTTCCTGGTCTTCTGGGCTTGGGGTCCACAGTTGGGCTGACAGAGACCCCAGTTGCCCCATTCACTCCAGTTACCCACGCCTGAGAGAAACATACAGTACACAAATATCCAGTCAGGCATCATTGATAAATATGACCAAAAAAGGCAGTAAACATAACACCAGTAATACACCAGTTATTTGGAGTAAAGGTTTTGTTTTCAACAACAAATCATGTTCTTTTCCAAAAACATAGGTATCATAATTATTGGCATACCTGTTTTTAGTACTTTGTGCACCCCCCCTTCACAAAGATAAAACTACACAGTCTTCTTCTATAATGTTTAATGAACTACTGATAATATTGGGGGACATTTGACCATTACTCTGTACCGAGTCTTACATCTTTGTACATCTCTTGGGAAGGCTATCGTGAAAACAGGGATGGCAAAAAGTGCAGATGGTGTTTTGTTTTGTGGGGCTCTCTCTGGTAACGGTGATGTGGTGTTTAGGAGAGATTTGTGGGGGTCTCTCTGGTAACGGTGACGTGGTGTTTAGGAGAGATTTGTGGGGCTCTCTCTGGTAACGGTGACGTGGTGTTTAGGAGAGATTTGTGGGACTCACGCCGGCATCCTTGAATGTCGTAGCAGGGCCTGCTCTCACTGCTCAGCCCTGGCTGACAGTGAGCGCCATCCGAGCTCTTGTGCTCGCAGGTGCGCTCTCTCCACTGTCTGCCTGCCGAGTATGTGACGCAATTGATGTTCTTATTGTGCCTCTTACACCGACCCCACTCTCCCCACTCTGCCCACTCACCATTCACTGAGAGAGAAAATGAAAATGTCATTACATACAGAAATGGATTGTAAAATTATATTCAAGATGGGCTTCAGCAGAGCAGTCATGTCTTGCTTGCGTGGTGCAGTGTGGGTGTGTGTGTGTGTGTGTGTGTGAGAGAGTGTGTACATCTCTGTTTGAGTGTGTGAGTGTGTTTGTGTTTGTATGTGAGTGTGAGTGTGCCTGTGATGTCTCCCAGTGACTATCCATGGGCTTGTAAAAAGTATTTTGGAACCACGGACGTTGAGTTTTCAGGCGCCACCATGTTGTACGGTTAGGAGCCGGAGATTGTGCAGTAAGTCCGCGGAGTGCGGCTCCTCCACTAATCACGTGAGTGAGAGTGATTTGGCTGTGATGCAAACTGTCTCTGATTCATCTGCAAAGTATTTCTGTATTGACCTAATAACACAATAACTTTACATTGCATTAATAGTATTTGGCAGACGCTCTTATCCAGAGCAACGTACAGTTGATTAGACTAAGCAGGAGACAATCCTCCCCTGGAGCAATGCAGGGTTAAGGGCCTTGCTCAAGGGCCCAACGGCTGTGCGGATCTTATAGTGGCTACACCGGGATTAGAACCGCCGATCTTGCATGTCCCAGTCATTTACCTTAACCACTACGCTACAGGCTGAAGCACCGATACTGGAGCAGCGTCTCGCAACAAGACCAGGAAACTGAAGCCCAGTTTCAGCCGCTTGGTGTGCAGGTACCTGGACAGGGATTTTTTTGGTTGCATATCTGGGTGGAGGTGGGGAGTCCCGGGCAGGTTTTTCCACCGTGTTTGGGTGCAGGATTGTTACATTCCCGTCTCCTTACTGTCTGCCCAATGCCGCAGGTCACTGGGCACTCAGAATACGCACTCCATTGCCCCCAGCCTCCATGCACTGAGGAGAGGCAAACACGAGGACACGGTCACATGGTCACTGAAGTGAGCCTCTTTTCTGCATAGACTGTTTCACGGGCATTGTACTTGGATTCAATTCAACATTTGTCTTCAACAATATAAGCAGATGTCTGTGCGTTTCTTTTGTTTAAGCTGTCTACCATGGGTCAGGTAGCTAATTACCTGTATATACCGACACTCACTCTGTCACAATCAAACGTTTCAGTTCAGGATACAAACACAAGCCTGGATTCAATCCAGTCTCAAATGATGGCCAGTTTTTGGCAAGGCTATTGCTGATTCTGCCAATCAAAAAAAGTGCCACTTACAGTGTGAGAATTTTGTTTTTAAGGATATGGGATCACAAAGAAATTAAGAAAGAATGTTGACCAGGCATGCAGGCCAGATAAGGACAAATATTGATTGATTTCAGGCAAAAAAAAAAGGTTTGAATCTGGACTGCAATGTAAGATAAATATTGACTATGTCAGTCTCTTACCGGCACAGTAGGGCAGGCTGTGGCAGTGCTCCGCCCGCTCTTCTGGCCCAGCGCACGGCAGGCCAGGGGGGAGGAGGGAGGGGGCGGGGTTGGTACAGGAGCGAACGCTGTGACGTCGTGGTGGAGAGGCCCCCTCATTTCTGCAGTTTTCGTCACACGGACCCCAGTTGCCCCAGTTTGACCAACCACCATGGACTGGGGTGTTGGAGAAGTGAGGATTGAGTAAAACATACTCTTGCCATTTTAACGGCCAACGGCGTTGTTTACATTACATGTAATTTGGCTGACGCTCTTATCCAGAGCGATGTACAGTTGATTAGACTAAGCAGGAGACAATCCTCCCCTGGAGCAATGCAGGGTTAAGGGCCTTGCTCAAGGGCCCAACGGCTGTGCAGATATTATTGTGGCTACACCGGGGATCGAACCACGTGCCAGTCATGTACCTTAACCACTTCCCTACAGGCCACGGTTTAATATTCAGCGCATTAACTACTGAACACAAGTGCATCAGCCGTTAAAAGCCTCACTTAATTCAACATGTAAAATAAATGTTTTATGTTTTATTTTTCAAATATTTGATTTGTTTTGGCTGTGTTGGCGGTGTGTTATGTGCATGTTGCGGGTTGTGGTGCGCTGTGCCTTACCTGCGCAGGCCTTTCCGGTGTCGCAGGAAGCGTACTCTGTGTTTGGACCGCTGCACCCCCCCCTGCAGACAGGGGGCGGCGAGGAGCAAGTTCTCTCCCTCAGCTTCTGCCCAGTCCCACAGTTCACTGAGCATGGCTGCCACTGCCCCCACTCTGCCCATCCTCCCTGCTCTGAGCAAGAGAGAGAGACCTTTCACTTTTGATGTTCCTTGAAACCAAAACTTTTCCCAATTGCCTTAAAACCTATCCCAAGCCCCTATTTACATTACACAGTCAATGTTACTTAGATCACATTTATTCCCCGTGCTGACATTTACTTTTTTTCATCGGAACGACAGCTGAACGTCTTGACCAAGTCTGCATGCTTTCTTGCACTTAGTTACTGCCACATGATTGGCTGATTAAATATTTGCATTAACAAGCTGGGTGGCACGGATAGTGCAGTGGGTAGCACTGCCGCCTCACAGCAAGGAGGTCCTGGGTTCGAATCCCCGTTGGCTGGGGCCTCTCTGTGCGGAGTTTGCATGTTCTCCCCGTGTTTGCGTGGGTTTCCTCTGGGTACTCCGGTTTCCTCCCACAGTCCAAAGACATGCAGGTTAGGCTGATTGGAGAGTCTAAATTGCCCATGGGTATGAGTGTGTGAGTGAATGGTGTGTGTGCCCTGCAATGGACTGGCGACCTGTCCAGGGTGTATTCCTGCCTTTCACCCAATGTATGCTGGGATAGGCTCCAGCCCCCCTGCAACCCTGTTCAGGATAAGCGGGTTAGGATAATGAATGAATGAATTAACAAGCTGGTCTGCCAAATAAATTGCTCACTGAGTGTATATCTGACCAGAGAGAGAGAGTCAGGGAGAGAAGGATTGATGGAGGGAAAAGTTGAGAGAGAAAGGGAGAGTGGGATGAGGGAGAGATGAGTTGGAGGGAGAGGGTTTAATGATGGAGGGAAAAGTTGAAAGAAACAGGGAGAGAGAGGGAGAGCAATACTTTTGCTCACCTAAAAATTGGCTATGCTTTACATAATTTAACAAATACCAGGAAATAAAAGCTATTCAGTGGATTGCAAAAACAAAGGAATTGGCCTTGTTGCTCCAATACTTTTGAAGGGGACTGTATATGCTTTTTAAAAGATGCAGTTTCACTTCAGTCGTATGTATGAAAGAAGAACCAGACCTTCCGTTTGAATGAGAAACTATGCTGAACAGGCAGAAATGGCTACCACGGAAACTTTCTCTTCCCATCAAAACCTGCTGCTGAAGCAACATTGGTCAAACTGACCGTATTTGTGTCCGAGTTCGTAATACATGTTGGTTGTAAATATGTAAAATTGGGAAGTCCTATTAGAAATGTGAAGCAACGATGCTCATTTCGACACAAGGGTAAAGGATTTTTCACACGCCAAAATAAATGTGCTTTCCCCTCTCATTCTCTCTCTGCCACCCCCACCACAGAACTTAAACACTGTAATTATGATGAAGTACCCTCCCCTTCACAATGTCTCACTCTGCTCCCTCTCTCTCTCTCTCTCTCTCTCTCTCTCTCACTGTCTCTTGGTAGGTTTGAGTGGTTAGCCTTGTGTCTGTACATTACATGAATGGCATTTGGCACACACTCTTATCCAGAGCGACGTACACTTCATTAGACTAAGCAGGAGACAATGCTCTCCTGGAGGAATGCAGGGTTAAGGGCCTTGCTCAACGGCCCAAGGCTGTGCGTGTCCCAGTCATGTACCTTAACCACCACGCTACAGGCCGCTCATGTGAACAGCCTGTAGCATAGTGGTTAAGGTAATTGACTGGGACATGCAAGGTCGGTGGTTCTAATCCCGGTGTAGCCACAATAAGATCCGCACAGCCATTGGGCCCTTGAGCAAGGCCCTTAACCCTGCAGGGTTCCAGGAGAGGATTGTCTCCTGCTTTATGTAATCAACTGTACGTCGCTCTGGATAAGAATGTAAAAAATGTAATGTGGGTGGCTATGTATGTCTGTAGCCATGGGCATGTTTGCAGCTGTGTGTGCCCAGCTGTGCTACGTCTGTAGTTGCGGGCATGCCTGATGCTGGGGTGTGTGTGCGTGTGCGTGTGCGTGTGCGTGTGCGTGCGTGCGCGTGCGTGTGTGTGTGTGTCTGCGTCGTGTCTGCAGCTGAGTGTGTGTGGGTGGGTGTGTGTGGGTGTGTGTGTGTGTGTGTGTGTGTGTGTGTGTGTGTGTGGTGTCTGCAGCTGTGTGTGTGTGTGTGTGTGTGTGTGTTGTGTGTGTGTGTGTGTGTGTGTGTGTGGTGTCTGCAGCTGAGTGTGTGTGGGTGGGTGTGTGTGTGTGTGTGTAGTTGTGTGTACTGTATCTAGCTGCGGGCCTGAATGTACCAGGGCAGCAGCTGCTGTCCTCGCAGGGCCTTGTCTGCAGGCTCCCCAGCTTGTGGGGGTCCTTGCAGTCACCCCTGCCGTAGCAAAAACGCCGGCGCTGCTGGACCCCCTCCAGACAGGAACGGGTGCAGGGCCCCCATGGGCTCCAGTCTGTCCAGCTGGCAGGCCTGTGGACAGAGAGGAGACTCATAACCTCCCCCGTATCGCCATCACCTTCAGAGTCACCGACTATATGTCATTTATCAAGTGCCATTACCTCTACCAAAGTCATAGAAAAGCCAAAATGCGGAGAAAGAAGGGATCTGCTCACGATCCAAAACATACGAGCTCATTTGTAAAGCACGGTGGAGGAAATGTCTTGGCTTGGGCTTGCATGGCTGCTTCTGGAGTGGGCTCACTAATCTTTAATGATGATGGGCTCCAGTGATCACCTCAGAGTCACCTACTTTATGTAACTGATCAAGTGCCATTTGCAGTAACCAACTAAAAAACAGATACAGAGGCAAGCCATATGCTGTCTTCAAGCATATGCCTTAGCAAGCCTTTTGCTTGTGTTAATGAACAGGGGAGGGACTCTTGGTATTATAGACATACACTCACTAGGTACTTTATTGGGTAGACCTGTACACCAGTTTGTTAAAGCAAATAATGAATCAGCCAATCATGTGGCAGCAACTAAATGCATGGAAGCATGTAGACATGGTCAAGAGGTTCAGCTGTTTTTCAGACCAAATGTCAGAATGGGGAACAAGTGTGATCTAAGTGACTTTGACCGTGGAATGGGATTTTCATGCACAATAGTCAACAGTCTAAAAAAAAATGTGTGTTAATGAGAGAGGTCAGTGGAGAAGGGTCAGACTGGTCAAAGCTTAGAGGAACAATAACGCAAATAACAATGCATTACAACAATGGTATGCAGAAGAACATCTCTGAACACACAATGCTTCAAACCTCTTAAGTGCATAGGCTACAGCAGCAGAAGACCAATAAGTCTAAAACATAATTCTAATAAATACCTAATAAAGTGCTCACTGAGCGTACCCTGATATAGCCGAAAGTGAACTTCAGTGTTTTTTGTTTCCTTACTATGAACTGTCAGAATGGCTTTACTGGTGGTCATGTGATTCGGCAATAAAGCGATGTCATCCTGGGTTCCATTGGTTCCACTGACTGACGTTAATTAATTGGCTGCTTGGTGCCATTTTCAAATTCCAGGAGAGTGACAGACAGGTGGATATGGAGGTGTGGGCACTAACCGACAGGATTGACAGACTCCATCCTCATCTTTATAGGCATAGTGAGGGTTCAGACAGCAGTCATTCACCTCAGCTCCTCCCAGAAGGACTTCACAGCTCCCGTGCTGCGCATTAAAGCTCTGATAACATGGAGCCTCCTCAGACACTGCGAACAGGACAGACAGGAGAGAGAATATATGCCATGACACAACGTAGGTGCTTATAGTGCTAAAATACATTGTTCTGTAAAAAACAATTGTAATAATGAGTAAACATAACTTGTATGTGTTAGGGTTGTAGGACAGAGGACCCAAGAGCAGACTCGCAGAGAAGGTGAAAAAAGGCAGGCTTTAATGAACAAGGGGCAGAACCAAAACACAATCTAGAAACAGGCAATGGTCAAAAATCCAGGCAAACAGGTACATAAAGGGCACGCAGACGAGTGGTCAGATAACAGGCCGAGTTCAAGAACAGGAAAGCAGTCCACACAGACGAAGGCACAAAAAACAAAATCCAAAAACACAATGTTCCAACCCCGGCAGAGATCAAATACAGGAAATGCTAAATCAGAGCAAAAGCCAGACAGAAAATAGCAAGGATACAGTGAAGAGGGGGCTAGAACTGGGCACAGGAAAACACAGGTACAGACTCTGGGGAACAGATAAAAACAACAGTGAAATTAATCACAAGAGACAGGAAGGAAGTACATATAAGGAGTGGGAGGTGGGAGGAGTGGGAGGCGGAGACAACAAATCGAGCACAGGTGAAACAAATGACTGAGAGGGAATGAAACTGAAAACAGACTATATGACATTTCCAAATTGCCCATCCCCTTCTTTTCAAGACAGTATGTCCTGGGTGGGGAGGACAGTTTTCAGCCATTGCACTCCAGGGCCATATACCAGTACATCACAATGGTTAATTAATCTTATTTCGTACACTACTGTCTGTTCTGGCTCCACTGTGGTGGAACGAACTCCCCGTTGAGGTCAGAACTGTAGAATCTCTTCCCATCTTGAAGCGCAAACTGAAGACGCACCTATTCAAGCAGCACCTCTTCCTGTCCCTCCCTACCTCCCTGTGAACCTTTCTGTGATTTACTTGTGTATCAGGATGTTATAGTTTGGCTAGGTAAGCAGTGTTTGGCTAGTTAAGGGGTTTGTTCATACATTTGCGTGTTGCGGTTGCGGTCTTTGTTGTGCAGGTAGCAGTTGAAATTGTACTTCCCTCTAGGGTCTTTCAGCACACTTATCCCTGGTTATGGGTATGCACTTCGTTGTACGTTGCTCTGCATAAGAGCGTCTGCCAAATTCCATTAATGTAATGCAACAAAATGTAATGTTACGACTGGCCTGTAAATATTCATGATTATTAATGATTATTTTTTCTCTTTCTGTCGTGAATTTTTATCTAATTAAGCAGTCTGGATTGAATGAAGGATTAATTAAATTACAAGCTAAAAAAGCAAGCTAAATAACTGTACTTCATGAAAAGTTTGGTTTATTGATAGCTAGCTTTGTAGCTATGTGGCAAACGAACTAGATAGAACATTTTGTATTGCTATAGCGTTCTCGCTGGATTAACCCTTAATTGTGGTTGATTTTGCCTGTTTAGGCAGTTAACTGTATAACTGTATTATACACTGTACTACTTATACGTCTTCTCATATGAATCCTATACATAAACTTCAATTATCTTTTATGGAACCTGAAACTCTCTTCTAAAGGAGCCAGAACGATTAAATTGCTTTCGTGTTGTGCAATGAAACAGAAGCCAGTTTCCCATACCAGCATTACTTCTCATTTTCTTATTTAAATAACTTTATGGGAAGAAGAAAAAACCTGAGATATGGTTGAGAAAGCTGTCATTTTAAGTGCTCTGTCATCTAGGATTGAACAGTCAGCACAGTTCATGCTCTATTGCACAACAGGTCACAAACTGCCACTTAAAAGGCATGGGAGCAGTAGAGTGAAATTTGTTATTTTCTGCTATATCCTATTTAATTTATGGAGATTGCATTTCGAGTCAGAAGAAAACGCCACCATGCAGACAAGAGGACTAACTGTGGCTGAAAAACAACTCATCTGTAAACTGAGAGAACAGAAGAAACGTATAATGGTATATCAAGGACAGCAGTTTGAAAAGTCATTAAAAAGAAATGAACACTGTACAGGTTGGCCAATGAAGACAGTTGATAACAGATGAATCAGAGAACTGTGAAGAAAGCAGCTGTGAAGAAAAACCCTAAAGCACAGGTGTCAAACTCCAGTCTTGGAGGGCTGCAGTGGATTTCAGGGTGTTCTCAGCACCAGTAAGTCATTAATTGGCTTGTAAGAACCCCCCAAATACACCAAAAGGCAGAAGTATCAGAGAGGTAAAGTCTGACCAATGCTACAATGCCTGTAGTCTGACCAATGCTACTGGAACAGGGTTAATTTAATTTTGATCTTGTTCATCTGACTCCAAAAGATACTGCTCCTCTGTTCTAACAGTTTAACAAAAGGAACTGCAAATGTCCGCCAATAGTGTGGCTCTATATGCTCACTATCTACCTATGTAGATGCGGATGTGCCTGTGGCCTGTATAGCCTACAGTGATACACTTATGTATCTTGTGACAGCACTGGTGTATAGGCGAGTGACTATGGGCTGCCGGTATCCTCAAGTGTTCTCAAGGTGTGAATTGGCAGCTGATTGAAACCTGTGGCCCCTTGGAAATATCACCTCCCCTAAAGTAATGGTCAGTGACATCACCAGCAGTCTTCCCAGGACAGGGGCGAAAATATCACAAGCCATTATATGCAGAAGACTTATAGAGGTTACAGTGAAGACGCAAACCTCTCATCAGCAGCAAAAATCGAAAGGCCAGATTAAATTTTGCCCAAAATTAGTCCAAACTAAACCTTTACCAAAGCGATGGAAAACTAAATGTTTGGAGAAAGGAAGGCGCAACCCATTATACAAAGCCCCTCCTTCTGTGAAAAATATCTGTGAAATATGGAGGAGGTGGTCTCATGGCTTGGATACATACTGTATGCTTCTAGAACAAGCTCGCTCATCTTTATTGGTGATCTAATGGAGGATGGCAGCAGTATGATGAAATTGGAAGTGTACAGACAGATTCTGTCTGACTATGTACAAAGAAATTCCTCCAACTTCATCAGAGGGTGCCTCTTCAGTCAATAAGGCAATGACCCCAAATACTACAGCATGCCTGTGCAACCAAAGAGTTCATGAATAGCCAAGTCAGTCCCCTGATTCAAGTCAATTGAGCAAACACTTAATTTTCAGAAGATAAGACAGATAAGACTTTGCAGCTTCAGCAAAGGTGTAGAAAGATATTTCTAAAGGTATTTCTAAAGGTTTTTCTAAAGGTATTTCTAAAGGCAGATACAAAATGATTATTGATGTCAGTGGGTCGTAGACTTGATGCAGTTATTGCATTTAAGAACTACGTATGTATGCAACCAAATATTAACACAAAAACAGATGTATCTGCAAAATGTTAAAACATACATGTGAAATAAATACCATGAAATAAAAGCTGACTGATACAGATACTTTTTCTCATATTAATTTTTTTAAAATCTCAAATCTGAATGCCTCAGTTATAGAGCAAAAATAATTCATTTCATTGATCCCATATTTTTGGAGAGCACTGTATATCACTGTACAACCCTATCATAACCATAATAGACATTAGTGTACACACCTTGTTCATATTTTATGTTAATGTCGAAAATCTACTGTTCTATTCACAGTTCATAAAAAACCCTGTTCTAATCATAGTTCATATAAGAAACTTTTGTGCAACAACAACACATATGATAGTTGTTAAAACATGGTTTAGAATGTCAGAAGTAGATTTGTCCCATAGTTTTTCCTACATATCTTCTTAGTACAAAAGGTAGAGTAAAAAGTGATTGCTTATACTATTATTCTACAAACGATTGTAAAAATGGTATAGTAGGTAAGTGTACAGTCTATAATTACTGTGTAAGTAGAGAATACACAACATAGTACAGAGCTAGTAGCACGGACCTGATTCCTGGGCAGCCAGGAGCATGCAGGATAAAGTCCACAGCAGCATTACACAACCTCCTATACGAGCTTTCTGTCACAGAATGTCTCCTCTTCTCCCTCCACTCTTGTCTGTCCATCTTTCTGTCTGTCTCTCTCCTCCCTTAACTGGTTTCTTTCCTCTTGGTTGGCTGCCACCAATTTCAGCATTTTTTCTGAACTTCCTTCCTCTTTTATCAAAGTGAATTACTTTTCAGTTAATTTCTGGTCTTTACCCTCTGGTCTTTACCCTCTCCTTTTGCTACCTTCCAGGATATATTTTACATTTTATATACATTCAAAAATAACACAGTAGTCATGACTGATATTTAAACTCTCAGATATTAGAGTATAATCTAACCAGCCTATCCTACCCACTCCCCATGCATTCGATTATATGACTTACAGGAATAACTGGTTTACTGGTTTACAGGAGAAGCCAAGAAAGGGCATGTTTGTGAAATTGCGTAAAGATTGTATTTGCTCTGGTTGCACCCTCAGAAGCCCACCTTTCCCAAGAAATTCACAGTGTGTATATCTAGCCCCGGTTTTTCCCTGCCATAATAATGAGAATAAAGCAATGCAAAATATGTGGAATTTATTGATAATATGACTTATCCATGGCTCAATATTGTACAGTGTATATTAAAACTATTCTAGTACAGGTGCATCTCAGAAAATTTGAATATTGTGGAAAAGTTATTTTTTTCCCGTAATTTAATTGAAAAAGTGAACCTTTCATATATTCTAGATTCATTACAAATGAAGTGAAATATTTCAAGCCTTTTTTTATCTCGATTATTATGGCTTACAGCTCATGAAAACCAAAATCCAGTAGCTCAACATTTTAGAATATTACATAAGACCAATCAAAAAAAGGATTTATAATACCGAAATGTTGACCTTCTGAAAAGCATGTTCAGTCATGCACTCAATACTTGGTCGGGGCTCCTTTTGGTCAAGGCTCAAATTACTGCATCAATGTGGCGTGGCATGGAAGCAATCAGCCTGTGGCAGTGCTGAGGTGTTATGGAAGCCCAGGTTGCTTTGATAGTGACCTTCATCTGGTGTGTATTGTTGGATCTGGTGTCTCATCTTCCTCTTGACAATACCCCATAGATTCTCTATGGGGGTTCAGGTCAGGTGAGATGGCTGGCCAATCAAGCACAGTAATACCATGGTCAGCAAACCAGTTACTAGTAGTTTTGGCACTGTGGGCAGGCGCTAAGTCCTGCTGGAAATCAGCATCTCCATGAAGCTTGTCAGCAGATGGAAGCATGAAGTGCTCTAAAATTGCCTGGTAGATGGCTGCGTTGACTCTGGACTTGATAAAACACAGTGGACCAACACCAGCAGATGACATGGTACCCCAAATCATCACTGACTGTGGAAACTTCACACTGGACTTCGAGCAACTTGGATTCTGTGCGTCTCCACACTTCCTCCAGACTCTGGGACCTTGATTTCCAAATAAAATGCAAAATGTACTTTCTTCTGAAAAGAGGACTTTGGACAACTGAGCAACGGTCCAGGGCTGCGTTTCCTGAAGCCTTCTTAACGCTACGCCGTTCGTAAGTTTTACCTTAAGCTGTACCTTAACGTTTCAGTGTGTTTTCCGAAACGTTCTTTGCTAAGTATACCTTCTGTGCGTCGCACTTTCGTAAGGTTGGTCTGGACCACTCACTCCGCTAGTGGCCACCACTGTTCCGCCTCTGAAATCAGCTGTTGAGCAATATGTAGCTGCAATAATAATTCTACAGTTGTAGTTGGCTAATAATGTTACTAAAATAGCACATTAATGGAGTGTTTTCATGCAAAAAAAAATTTCTCTCAGGAGCGATGTTTAACCATAGTTCTTTCTTTGTTTTGTTGGACACCGTCCAGAATTCTATATAGGGTTGGATAATAGTACTATATATATGGTTGTCTAATAATAATAATAATAATAATAATAATAATAATAATAATAATTCAGTTTGTAAGAAACGAAATGGAGATATTGTTAGACGTGGCGCTGAATAACGAAACATTATTTTCCAGTTTTAGGACAGATTGAGATGTAACTAAGTGCAACAGCTGATTTCAGAGGCTTGCGGTCGTAATAGTGGTGGCCTCTAGCTGACAACATCGCTAAGTACAGAAGGTATACTTACCTAAGAACGTTTCGGGAAACACGCTGAAACGTTAAGGTATAGCTTAAGGTACAAACAACTTAGGAACGAGGAAGCGTTAAGAAGGCTTCGGGAAACGAAGTTCTTTTTCCTTGTGAAGGGTGTCAATGAGTGTCTTCTGGACAACTGTCAAGTCCGCAGTCCCCATGATTGCCGACCCAGTATTGAGTGCATGATTTAACATACTTTTCAGAAGGTCGACATTTCTTTTCTTAATTTTTTTTTTTTGTTGATTGGTGATATGTAATATTCTAATATTTTGAGATACTGGATTATTGTTTTTCATCAGCTGTAAACCGTAATCATCAAGATTAAAAGAAAAGAAAAGGCCTGAAATATTTCACTTTATGTGTAATGAATCTAGAATATATGAGTTCACTTTTTTAATTGAATAACGGGAAAAAAAGAACTTTTCCAAGATATTCAATTTTTTTAGATGCACCTGTATAATGGAAATAGTATATTATATTAAGTATACCCTTTCTTGGGTGTGGGGGCTTTATCTGTTTTACCTGCCACAGTTTCACTTCCTCTGCAGTTTGCCTGGTTCACGGTTGGAAATGATATGGATGCATGATTTTGTCATTTGACATATTTTATTTAAGTTGTCAATGTAACATTCTATTCCAAAAGGACATACGTTTACCCTTGATAGACCTCCAGTTTAATGCTTCCCTGAGTGATATATATGCCTTTTCTGTATGAAATTCAACTATCATACGAGCTGAATCATTATTGTAACCCACTGACTTAGTAGTATTAACATTTTAGTTCATAGTAGTATTATGTAGTATTAAGACTGATTGTGCCACGTCCTTGAAATGAATACAGGTGGTTAAGAATAAACTGCAAGAGAAGGAGCAGAGGACGAGATTAGAGCAGATTAAAGTCTTCTAGCCTATTCGTCTGAATTCACGGGGGGCCAAGGAGCGCTAGAACAGCGACCGTGAAATGACTGGAAGAGACATTGTACTATTGTAATTTAAGTATGCCTTGATCTCGTCCAAAATTCTACAAAATAGATGTGCGTGATGGGAAGCAATTTATAATATTTCAATGGACAGAGTTTTATGATAGGGTGAGTATAATTTCCATTGGCTATATCTGTAATTTTGGTGTCATTTAGCCTATTGTAATTTAGACCATTTAAAATAATTGAATGCATTTAAGTTAATTTCTTTTAAATTTCTACTATTTCATTATGCATTTCTACATAGTATAACCCTCAGCATAGTTCAAAGAGAGCGAGCGATTGTTTTTTATACACTACAACAAAACAGCCCAAATTACAAGGATATAAAAAAGAAAGAGAGAGAGAGAAAGAGAGAGAGCAAAAAAGAAAGAAAACCCAGAGCAGGTTTTGTTTGATAAAATATCTATTTTTCCCGAGTGCTTGTTTCTTTGCTTCTGAATATAGCACTGGGGTTAAATCGTATTTTCGTGACGGGGAACGTGAAGTGAGGAAGATGCAAAATTAAAAAATAATAACCTATTTTATTTTTTTAGGTTTAAGACTGCTTTAATGAATTGCTTCTTTTAAAATCTGGTCGGTATGTTCTCGTTTAGCCTATTTATCTGTCCATGACTGTGATAAATTTAGCCTGAAGAGAAGACCTGTTGTGTAGAACTGTTGTATTTCCACCGGTTCTTTTAGTCAGGCCTACTCGTTTTAAAATTGACGTGCATTAGGTATGTGGGGAAAATCAGTTCAAAGAACATTTGTTGTATTTATTTCATTTGTTTTCTAATGTTTGCAGTATTTTTAATTTTATTATTATTATCATTTTGATGTAACCATTTAATTCAAATTTGTTGCGCATCAAAGCCAGTACTTCTGCTCCCAGACGCTCTTCCTTGGTGACGTATCACGTATCAACTATGTATAAATTACGGGGCCTGATGTCCTGGGGGTTCTCTACACACTTGTTTAAAATAGACACAACTTAGTCTGATGCAAATGGATTTATTGTACATGACTCAAGAGTAACATACAAGAACCCGAGCTGGTCTGCGGAGAACAATTACATACGAACAGTTTCTCATGCATTCCCAATGCAGACTAGACAAGATCCGGACTGAGATCCCCAACGAATTCCCTTTTTTATCCAGTTTCTCGAGTATTGTAAATGTTCACCCCATCAGCCTCTGTTGGCAGACGTATATTACATAATATATGTTTTACAGATAGAGGTCACTGGTGATAAATTTGCCAGACGACTATAATCCCGTTATATAAGTGATTATGTAATGGATTTGTTCTAACCGCACTCATTTCATAAGTGACGGTATTCGTCTCGTGATAAAACTAAAATCACCTCCTTACTCTGCTCCCAAATCTAGCTTTCTTTACACAGGAATGTACAGAGATGCATCTGAAAATAGAAAAAGTACGACAGTACACCTATTGTAGATTCATTACTAATAGTTATTTTTTTAGACATTAAACTTTGTAGAGTGGAATATTCTAATCCTGAGGTTATTTTTGGTTTTATGTACTTTAAGAATTATAAGTATGGTATAAGATGTGTTACTGATACATTGAGGCATTGTGCTAAGACAAGTTTCTGTTTGGGGTCGACGTCTGTGAGTTTTCCCGTGTCAGAACGGGAAGCTGAATTTCGAGCTTCGAAATACGATTGGGAGAGAGGTATTGCTGAATGAGAAACAGAGATATTGAAATGAAATGGGGAATAACATGTGTATTTTCCACGGTAGCCTCCATCCTTAGCTGAGCGGAAACGGAAGACCGTTCCTTCACAGTCTGGTGGGCCTGACTGGCATAACCCTCGATCAAGGAGATGCCGGACGGAAGTGCAACAACCGTGGAAATCTCCTGCCAGACCCTGTGTCGCACCTTGGTCACCAATAACGGCCTTCAGCAAGAAAGCGTGGACATCTCCAAGTCGGTGCTCTATACGTCACTAATGGGGCTACTGCTGGTCGCCAACAAAGAGGTGAATGGAGGCAACACCTGTGCAGTTTGGAAACTTAGATAATTTGAAGTGTAGACTTAGCGATCATTGATATGATTTAAATGGCCATGTATCAAATTAGCTGGAAAGGATAAATCAATATTTTTTCCACTGATACGCCTTTTTTTCTTCCTGTAGAGTGTACTGTGCTATTGAATCTAGATGGGCCCCAATTTCCTGTTCTTGTCACTAGATTTGTCCTTCTAAATTGTGTGTAGCCTGTAGCCTATGTAGGCTGCTTGGAGTAATTTGTACTGGCACTGGCTGTTCTAAATATCAAAGCATGTGAATTATGAATCTTACCGAACAACTACCGGATAGTTAGTCAGTGAATACTTCAGTAAATTAGAGTAAGCTCAGTATGATTGTTTATGATTCATTTCAATGGCATGAGCTGAATTACCCACAAGATAAAATCTATATGCAGCATGTTGGACATGGGAGGAGAAGGATGGGCCTTAAGCTGCCAAATCACAGTTTTACCTGAGCAAACTGACATAGACAAATATAAAAACCCACTTTTACCTGAGCAAACTGACATAGACAAATATAAAAACCCACTTTTACCTGAGCAAACTGACATAGACAAATATAAAAACCCACTTTTACCTGAGCAAACACACATAGATAAATGTAAATACACAACTTTGTCATGCAAGCAAACACAGGCAGACAAACACGTGGAAATACACCTGTTGGCTCTCCTTGTCTCCCCCCCCCCCCCCCCCCCGCTAATTGGATAAGTATTTCTTGACTTGACCTCGACTGTGAGCCTCTATCTGCAATGAGTTAATGAGATCAGTGTGCTAAATGAGGACTGTGCATAATGCAGAGAGAGAGAGAGGGACGGGGAGGGGAAAGACAGGGATGGATCTGACTGTCAGTACAAAAAGAGCTACAGAAACAATATTTGAATCAGATGTTTCAGGTCAGAAGTTTCCAAACAAAAGTGTCAGATACTGTACAGTAGCCTACTGATCCAGGTGTATTAATGCTTTCATCTCTCTGACCCCAAGGTTATGAAAATGATTCACTTTTAAGCTTGCCTCAGCCGCAGCTGGCCACTGTACACTTATTGTCCTGTCTGCTCTCACATTTCAGAGTGAAATCAGTCAAGAACTTGGTAGTGGACAGGTTGGGCTTCTCAACGTGGGAAACACAGTATGTCTTCTGCTTATTCACTATTGTCATTTCACATGATTAATATGCCATGGCAACACATAACCTGAACAGATAACAGCTGCCATCCCAATTTAGATATTTAATCTGTTAAAAACATCAACAGTGATGTATCTGACCCCTCTCTCTTCCTCTCTCAATCCTTCCCCTTTCTTTCTTTCTCCCCTCTCTTTGTCCTAATGTCTCTTTCTACCCCAGTGCTTCCTTAACTCTATAGTTCAGTGCTTGTCCCACACGCGTGGTCTGAGAGATTACTGCCTGACCAAGACCTACCAAAAGGAAATAGGCTCCAGCAAAGAACCCAAATTAATGAACGGTAATAGTCTTCTCCTTCTAATTTGGTCAAGCCACAGACCAACCTGTGACCTCCCACTATTACTTGTGCACATACCCATGCACCTGACCTAATTTCATGCCTGTGTTCCTGACGCGCACACCAAAACACAGATTGTCATCTGCACAGATGAGACCTAAGAAACCAGGATCAATTGACCAAATTTGCCTAAAAATCTTATCCATCTTTTGATCATGTTTTTCATAAATTTGGTTTCTGGTAAAGCAAATCAGAGATGAGATGCTAAAATAATACAGACATCTGCAATTGCGTTCTGTTTTAGAATCACAGAATTAGTGGCAATGTGGGAGTCTCATGGCATGTGTCTGTGGTTATGGACGTGTTCATTAATTGACTTTGCACGATGACATCAACGTTTAGTTCAGTTCATTTTCTTTCCCCCACTGCCTTGTTTCTGCTGTGAATGAGTTTTGCATTGCTGTGGGCAACAGACAAAGCCATGCATTGTGGGTGATATAGGCTGTAACAGTAAGTTGGGGTGAAAAAATCTGAAATTGTGTTAGAGCCTGAACAATTCTTGTATCTGCAAAAATGTCTGTAATCTTGCATTCATTCTAGTATAGGGGTGAATTCAAATACATATTCAAAAACTTAATTTGGAAACTGAATACCTGAATGCCCTCCCTCCCCAGCATTCTCTCAGGTGCTGGCAGACCTGTGGGGCGCCAACAGATCTGATGCACCAGTGCATCCTGGGAAGTTCTACAACATCTTTAAAGAATCTGTGCCTTACTTCAGTGGCTACAGGTGAGATCCCTTTTTCCTCTCACTGGTGAGTCTGTGTGTATTTCTCTCTCAAGCCACCTGTAGCATACCATTTCCAGGTGGGTCAAATGTATTCTCTTTTATTTAGACAAATGTGAATGTGACAAATTTGAGTCCCCCGGACCCCAACATTAACCTTTATTTAGTCTTAACATTCTGTATATTCCCATTGTCCTAAGGGTAAAAAATGACCCGCCTTCATTAACCCCTAAACTAAAGCAGCTTAATTGAATTTTAAACCCCAAATCTATTCTCCATGAAGAAACAACATGTCACTCATCACAAACTTTGTCATCAAATTTCAGGTTGATAAAAGATCATTTAGGGGGTTTTCTCTGCTGTTAAACATAGTGGCGGGTCATTTTTGACCCTTAAGACAACGCAAGGGTTAAAATAAAGACAGTTAGGAATCTGCATGTCATCGTGTATCGGTGTGTGTCTTGCCTTATGGCAGTCAGCAGGATGCTCAGGAGTTTCTCCGCTTCCTGCTGGACCGGCTGCACTCTGAAATCAACCGCTGCCCCCCTCACCTGCCCCCCCGGAATGCCCCCCCTGACTCCCTGTATGCAAAGATCAGGTACACTACTGAGAGCCAGCGACACATTTTCTATATTTTCTATCAGCAGTGCTGTCCAGTCTTATCTGAGAAGGCCCATTGCAGATGCAGCCTTTTGTTGTAGTCAAGCATTATGACAACTGACTGACACCTTGATTAAGTAGCATGACTGAGCTGATATGTGGAATCAGATGTTTTAGCAATACGCTAGCACAAAAGGTCTGTGCCCACAACAGGCTTTCTGAGATGCGATTAGATGCCCCCAAATCAGGCCTGCTTGCTGTCAACCGAAAAAGCACTTTCCCCCAATCAGTGGTATGAATGGTGAACCAGATGAGTCCATCCTCCCAGTGTTCAGAAAGCTCTGTCTCCCTACTGTCAAGGCCAAAGCATTCTGGAACATATTCATGATTCAGGAGCGTTCAAGGTTATTGCCAATGCATGCAAAAATGCTGCAGTCAATGACAATTTAATAACATTCTTAGTGGGATAGGGGTTGAGGGTTTTCATTTACATGAAATTGTACAAATAACAGTAACCATGAAAACAAAATGATGAGCCCAAACCAATCTAACTTGTGGACAGTGTGGGGCTGTAGTGACCAGCTCACTGTCCCCCAGGATATAGCGCACTGACACACACCCTGCAGCTACTGCTGCAGACCCCTGTCCCCCACTCACTGTCACTGTTAGTTACTTATAATATTTAGCCTTTTTATATTTTGTGTAATCTCACTCTCCCTCAGAATGGAAGAGGAAGCAGATAAGATGTGGGCCAAATATCTTGAGAGAGATGACAGCAGGATTGTGGGTGAGAACATTTTTGTTTTTTGTTCTTTTAAAAATGATGTCTGTCTGTTTCTGTCACTGTGAAGATCCGTCATCATTGTTCTTGTCTGTCTGGCCATCTTAGCTCAGGCGGTAAGCGCACTTGTCTGGTAGTCGGTGGGTTGCCGGTTCGATCCCACCCTGGGTGTGTCGAAGTGTCCCTGAGCAAAACACCTAACCCCCAAATGCTCTTGATGAGCAGGTTGGTGCCTTGCATGGCGGCCAATCAGTGTTGATGGGTGAATGAGAAGCATCAATTGTACAGCACTTTGGATAAAGGTGCTATATAAATGCCAGCCATTTACCATTCCCTATCTCTTCTTCTGTATCTCACTCATATACACACCTTCTTTCTTTCTCAATTTCCTCCCTCTCTCCACTTATCTCTTCCTCCTTCTCTTTCGCCTCCTATCCCCATGTCTGCATTCCTCCTCCTCTTTCATCCCCTATCCCTGCCTCTCTACCTCCATCAGATCTTTTCTCAGGTCAGCTACGCAGTTCCCTCCATTGTTCCATCTGCTCTCACTACTCCACAACCTTCGATGTCTTCTGTGACCTGTCACTGCCCATCCCCAAGGTACTGTTCCCCCCTGCTGTTCTATGTGTACAGCTGAACATTTTGCCCCACAGGAAAACATTTTATCGGAACTTCTACAACCTTCTACAACAGGGGTCTCCAATCTTATCCTAAAAGGGCCGGCGTGGGTGCAGGTTTTTGTTTTAACCCAGCAGTAACACACCTGATTATACTAATGAACTAATCGTGGTCTTTAATCAAGACCTAGATGAGTAGAATCAGCTGTCTTAGTCCTGTGCTAAAACAACAACCTGCACACACACCGGCCCTTTCTGGATAAGATTGGAGAACCCTGTTCTACAACAAACTTTTTACAACCTATAAAGTTATCAATACCTACTTTTTTACTCGTGGATTCTGTCGTTTCAGAAGAGCATTTCTGGGGGAGTTGTTTCACTGAAAGACTGCCTTGAGCTCTTCTCCCAAGAGGAAAATCTTGATAAGGAGGATGCACCTGTAGGTAACCTGTACTCCCACTTCATAAAATTGGCACACATTCTTGAGTCTGTGGATATGTATCAAAGCTGTTTATTTATGTAACGTGTGCTGTGTTCCAGATGTGTGAGAGGTGTGGCAGACGCACGGAGAGCACCAAGAGGTTGACCATTCAGAGGTTTCCACCAGTCATTGTCCTGCGTATCCTTAGCCCGATACTGCTAATGCTAACACACTCCCGAGTGCTAATGCTAATGCTGCTAATGCTAACACACTCCCGAGTGCTAATGCTAATGCTGCTAATGCTAACACACTCCCAAGTGCAGCTAAGACCCGAAACATATCCTATGTTAGTTCGCAAATTTGGCCGCTTGAAGCTACTCAATTTCACACGTTGTGTTCCAAACTGCGAAACCTGAAATTCTTAAGGCCATGCAAGTGCATCACACTAAGGACAGTATTACAGCAGGCAACAGCAGGGGAAAAAAAGCTGTCTTCTTTCATTTGTGCTTTCTACCGCTCCGTCTTTAAAAACTGTCCTGGATTGCCCCCTTGAGGCTATGGGTTTGATGATATTGGCAATAATAATTATGATAATTATGGGGATTTAAGACTCACAGGGATGCACTCACCTCTTGAACCTCTTTTCACTCCACCGCTGAGGCAGTCGGAGGGTTGCCGGTTCGATCCCCCACCCGGGCTGTGTCAAAGTGTCCCTGAGCAAGACACCTAACCCCCAAGTGCTCCTGATGAGCTGGTCGGTGCCTTGCTTGGCAGCCAATTGCCGTCAGTGTGTGAGTGTGTGTATGAATGGGTGAATGAGAAGCATCAATTGTACAGCGCTTTGGATAAAGGCGCTATATAAAAGCCAACCATTTACCATTTAGGTACTGGTGCTGGTACAGTATGGCTTCTGACAGACTCATCCCTCAGAATCTCTCCCTCGCCCAGGCCACACAATGGCCAGCTATGCATCAGGTAGCTGCGACTGCAGTCCCCAGTCTGGCACTGCATTGGCATTTAATAGAAGACATGCAGTTTCATGTTGATGTTGGTCACAGCCATGATTATGTTTGGTTGTAAAAACTTAACCGCTTGCTTAGACCTGAACCGTTTCACCATGTCGAGGTACTCCATCTGCAAAAGTACCACATCTGTGTCCTTCCCTCTGACCCGGCTGGACCTGGGCCCCTATGGACCAGCGGGCACTGGTAATGATGTCATTGTATGTTCTACCATTAGTGCTAGCCTTTGGCTTATGACGTTGTACACTGGGCAGCCATTTTGGGGAGTTACAAGTCTTGAAATGGATGGTAAAATATAGTTGAGGCCTGTCACGCTGACCGTGTGAATTCTATTTGACCAAATGTCTCTGATGACCTTGACCGTATGTGTCTCTTTCAGGACCGGTCCTGTATAACCTGTATGCAGTGTGTAACCACTCCGGCACGGTCAACATGGGACACTACACTGCCTACTGTCTCCAGGAGTCTGGTTGGTTCTGCTACAATGATTCCAGGTCAGCCTCTGTCTACTTCTTACTATATAGAAGTGTACATTTTATTATTACCAATGTTGTGTTTCGGTTTTATAGATATAATCTGTTGTCATCAGATTAATCTACAAGGCCCAAGTCCTTATCTGTGGTCATTACAAGCACTTGAAACTGTACTTCCCTCTAGGGTCTTTCAGTGCACTTGGTTGTGTTTACGCAGTTTGTTGTACGTCGCTCTGGATAAGAGAGTTTGCCAAATGCCTATAATGTAACAATTACATTACAGATAATGTATGACTACAGATAAGACTGCTAACCTACTGGGGTATTCTGGACCAGAAACTGTTAACATTACCAATCAGGTCCATGGAGAGACGCATAACTGCTTTGGTCTAAACTGGTTTCTCACTGTAAGGTGGGATAGGGCCAAACACCTAGTGGTAGTAGTTATATTTGGTTGGTGTGTATGGCCCGGTGATCTTTTGAAAATATAATATACTGGTCAATTTAACTGCTCAGTAGCCAACACCATCGGGCCGGGCCTGGGAAGGTTGTAGAGCTTTCCCAATAGTGTGTTCAACCTGAGACTGCTGTGTTCAAGAAAATAATTATAGTGCAGAATCCTTGCCAATGTATAGTCGGCTGGCCATCAGAAACTTGTATCATAAATAACTGTATCATAAATATCCATTAATGGCATTTGGCAGACGCTCTTATCTAAAGTGTAAAGTGCATACCCATAACCAGGGATAAGTGCGCTGAAAGACCCTAGAGGGAAGTACAATTTCAACTGCTACCTGCACAACAAAGATAAGGACCAGGGCCTATTTGATCATCGGAATTCTTCTTTATTTTTCTCTCTCAGCGTAACACCTATCCCTGAATGCCATATACAGTCCAATCAGGCCTATGTGCTTTTCTATCAGCTGGACAGCAGAAGATGCAGCACACAGAGAAAGTGATCCATTGAAAGTGATTTGAATTCTGACGGATCACCTGGACAACAACTTCTGCAATACATTTTATGTGAGCTGGACAGATACACTTGTGAGGGATAGAACCAGCTCTATTACCGGAGCCAGACAGAAATTGAATGGAATAAGGACAGGGGGTTGAGAGCATGTGAAAAACAAATTTAAAAGTACAGAGAAAATAAAATGAATGGGGAGAGATTCAAGGAGAAAAAAGTGAACTGGCAGTGAACTGTGCAGATCTCAATCCAATACAGCGCTTTTGGGAAGATGTGGAATTGGAAGTTTGCCTGGCAGAAGGATCAGCAGGAACTGTGTGATGCTATCAAGTCGGCATGGACCAAAATCCACAAGGAATGTTTCCAGCACCTTGTGGAATCATGTGGTGAAGAATTCCAAGCTGTTCTGGAGGGAAAAGAGGGTCCTACCTGGTACTAGATAGGTGTATCCAAAGTGGCCGTTGGGTGTACATCCCTTAATTGTGGTGTAAGGTGCGGAGTCATTTTAGAATGTATTCTGCCTGTTGTACACCCCTTTTAGATTTAAAAAAGTTTTTAAATGGGGTGGGAGGGCTGAGCCTTAAAGGGGCTAGTGTCCTATTTATTTTCTCTTTTTTTTTTTTGAATCGCTAAAGGTTACGATGAGAGTCTATGTATAATACAAATATTTTAGCCACCTACTAATGATTTTTAGACACAATTTTAATTTCCTCTTTCATTTTTTTTCTTGGTCTAAAAACAAATGTGCTATTGATGGAATTGTGATTTTCCTTTTTGCTTGATTGTATATTCACTTTGTAAATTAAGTTTACTTATCCAACAACACAAATTGGAGATAATTTATATTTGATTGTAATTAACGTGCTGGGCAACATATGCTTAGCATTTAGTTGACCTAAATAACGCTCTCTTCTATTAACCTACCTATGATCTTAATGTAGCAATCAGAGTAGGCTACATATTTTCACAGCAGCTTATATTTTTACATTTTAAATTTGTTTGCCATTTTATATGATTGCAAGCATATGATACTGCAAAAAAGAAATTGCAATGTTGGGTTATGCAAATGTTTTTTTGGCAAACATGCTATTTGTAGCATTTGATCATAGAATATGATCAATTTACTAGGGTAGCATCTGCAAAAGAGGATATTACTGACATAGCTGAGGCATATGGCATAGCTGACATTTTGAAAAGAGAGAGCTGAAAGTCTTAGAGTATTAGCCTATTTTAATATCATTCATAAGAATGCCCCTTACGTTTAGTTGAAAACATTTCCAATTTTCAGAAATGTCAAGATTACTGACTGATACGAGATACTAATAGCCTATTGATTTCATCCGCATATGAACTTAAAAACACACAAGCTCACAGCACTGGACGAGATCTGTAACCTCAGTAAGGCTACGCTTCCACAGGGCTGGGCTGGTGAGGGTTTTTTGCATTCATTCCTGTTTTCAGCCTGCAATTTTCAATCACAGGACATACGGTTTGAAAGTGTTAAAACTCACGGTTCTATCTCTATACCATATTTTCATATGCCATTGCTTTAGCGACAACAGTTCCTTATTTTGTAACATGTGGATGGTAAAACAAGTCTGGGGGACGTCACCTTCTCTGCATTTTGGAAATCCACATACTACAAGAAATAAGGTAATGTCAGTGTCCTTTTCATAAGTGTACAGCTTAGCTTTTCATAACAAGGTAGAATTTTCAATACGCATGCGGAGTCTGTTGTGCTTTGGCAAAAACAGTTCTTGAGATTCTATGCCAAAACAGGTTGACGTTTTACAACACAAAAATGATTTTGTGATGCCAACGTATAAGGTCTCCTTCCTTTGGAGGAGTTCCAAGGAATCTCTCATCAGGATGAATTTCAGAGGAAGACAGTGAAAACACTGTTGATAACACAATAGTGGGAATTTTCAGCAAGGTGACCCTATTGTATATCGGTGAGCTAAATCTAAATACATTTTCAAAATATTTTATTATTATTCAGTATGCTTATAAATAACAAACCAGCCTACTTTTGAATAATAAATTGTGGAATGTGCTTGACTTGTTGATGGGGGTGGGGAATTTGACAAAAACTTCAATGGACCTCTATGAATATATTAGTATATAAGATGGTGTTATTGTGATTATTATACTTTATTATATTTTAATGATCTTCTCAACCTGTTGCTGTCTGAGGATAGATGCAAGGAGAGGGAGTTTGGGACAGAGAGGTAGGGGAGGGTGACAGGTGGGGGGAAGTGCAAACACTTTTTTTCAGGATAGTTTAGTAAGCGCAATGCAGCATTTTACACCTTATAAGACCAATAATATTATTTCGTTTCCATGTGTCATTTTGGAGTCTCCAAATGTCCTTTTTGGAAAACTGCACTGCCATAGAAAAAACAATGTAGAATTTGAATTTTTGGTGATATTGTCGTCAAATTAGAAAGGGGATTTGTCCAGTGTTGCGAGTGGCCGTTGTGTTTCTAAGTGCACCAGCCACAGCTACGATAATCTGTATCCAGTCAAAAAGTGAGAATAGTGAGAATAAAGAATAAAGTGAGAATAAAGACTTCCAATTTCACTGTGTTTGAGCTTCTGTAACTTTTTCTGTTTCAGTAATATCCGGAGTAAGTCTGACAAAACAAGCCCCAAAGGGTTACATTTCAGAAGAGACCAGCATGTAGTCAAAAGTGTTCAAGAAAAGTAACTTTTATTTTGGGTATGTCATTTTTAAGCTTGTGTCTAGAAAAGGGGCTTAAGGGGTTAATCGAAGAGACCTGAAGCTTTAGTTCATGTACTTGCTTGATGATCCGGTATTTTCTCGACGTCATTGTAATGTTATGTCTTTCATTCAATATATTCAGCTGTCAATATAATATTTGCTCGTGTCAACCCGCTGCCAGACTCTTCTTGCCATGTTATACGAGCATATTACAACGGTTGCTCATATTCGTAGACCGCTCATATTACACAGAATTCTATTGGTAGAGATTGCGTGCAGGTAGGCGGGAGTTATTGGTGTGGTAGCGAGAAAGGGCGGGGTTTATAGTCGGACCGAAAAAGAAGGAAAGCGGAGACACCCGAGAAAACAAACGGTAAATAAGTTTAAATATGTCCTTTTTATTATTGTATCTAGTTTGTCAACGGGAAAGTAACTGTGATAAAAATATGTATTTACAAGATAGCTTTCAAATTTAGTCAATAAACAAAAACAATACGTTCAACTAGATTAAGCTAGCTATCTGAAACGGACATTCATATAAAAATAGCTAGCTAGCAAGCAATGGATATATCCAAGCTAGCTTGTGATGCGTTCGGAGAGTTGGAGTAGTCTCCACCTTTTATTAGCTTGTTAGCTAGCTAACTGGGCATAGCAACTCTCAAGCAAACGTATTAGCGAGTCTGAATGGTTGGATCTCACCTAGCTAACGTTAACCAGCCGAGCCATAAGGTTTGAGATTAAAGCAAACCGCTAGCTAGCTGTGATAACATTATTCTCTCCAACTGTGAGCTAGCCAGTGCTACCGCTACCTAGTTAATGTGGCGCAACATAATGACACAAATGACAACCAGTCATTTTCATACCGTATTGCCGTGACAGTAACCATAGCTCTTTGCTACGTTAGCTAGCTACTTAAATTAGAAATGTCCTGTGCCAGGGCGACATGGATTACAAATTTGCTTATTTGATAAATGACTGGCTAACCAGTGAATATACTCAAATAGATTGTTGGCAAGCTAGCGATATAATGTCATTCTTGTGGGTCATGTGCGCGCGTTACATTGTTAGCAACGCGGACAGTGTTTCAGTGGAAATATATCAATTTTAGCCAATAGTAACGGACATTAGCTAACAAACGCTATTTAACGAACACGCAACTGAAAAGGCAAAGCTGTAGGCAACTACGACGTTAAAGTTAGTCCTTTCCCTTTTATTGTCCCTACATGCTATCAGTCCAAGTAAGTTAGCACTTTAGCCAACTTACGTGCCGTACAGAGCTAACATTAACATTAGTTTCCCATCCAGCTCTTTACCTGTAACCCAATAATATTTAAATCGCTACAAACCGTCAGTTGGATATATGAAACGCGACCGAGTTTTTAACATGTCCTCCAATTTTAATGTATACGTGTGGCTTTAATAAATAAAAATGGTTTCAGACGGTTTTTGGGTGCGGTGGGAAGGCGCATGGGCCAGACTGTACAGTTGACCGATGGGGCACTTCACAGTTTCGCTGTTCAGAACGGAAGTTCAAGTTGGTGTATGTCTCGCTAAGCGTTTAGATCAGGCATTGACGGTAGTTTGCCTGTTTCACCCCCAAAGTAGCTATGTATGCATCTTATTGTTACCAGGAGCCGCCACACACACACACACACACAACAGAATGATCTGTCTTCCGGTCAGGCCTCGCTTCCGTACCTGAACTTCCAGTTTAGTCTGTTCAGGCTGAGGTGATCGGAGAATGGGACAGACGCATCTGTGGGTCAAAGGTAGACTCAGATTAATTTGAAGCCCAGGAAGTAAGCAAGTATTTCCTTGCAAACATGATCATTGCTGCCCTAATTGGCCCTTAGTAACAGTCAGTAATGCTTGGGAAAATTGAACAATGAGAAACAGCTTGAAATGAGACCCACAATTTCAGCTTGGAGCTACATGAGCCTGCGTTATTCTCAGCTTTAGCTTGACCAGTGCGTGCGTGTTGTAGCATTTCCAAGGCCCGATTCGGTATTGAACAGGCTGAATGACAACGTTTTGGTTTCCCCTTCTCAGTGGAAATGGAAGGGCAAATCGTACCTTTTTAATTAGCTAATGTTGCCAGTTCCACGGATGGTGCAGTGGGTAGCACTGCCGCCTCACAGCAAGGAGGTCCTGGGTTCGAATCCCCGTCGGCCGGGGCCTCTCTGTGTGGAGTTTGCATGTTCTCCCCGTGTCTGCGTGGGTTTCCTCCGGGTACTCCGGTTTCCTCCCACAGTCCAAAGATTAGGCTGATTGGAGAGTCTAAATTGCCTGTAGGTATGAGTGTGTGAGTGAATGGTGTGTGTGCCCTGCGATGGACTGGCGACCTGTCCAGGGTGTATTCCTGCCTTTCGCCCAATGTATGCTGGGATAGGCTCCAGCCTCCCTGCGACCCTGATCAGGATAAGCGGGTTCAGATAATGGATGGATGGATGGATGGATGGATGTTGCCAGTTCGCTGTGGAAGGTTGCGGTGCCTGTGCAGTTTTAACCTGATGCTGTATTTGTGTGCCTTGCAGATGGCTGCGATCCGTAAGAAGTTGGTGATCGTTGGGGATGGTGCCTGTGGGAAGACCTGTTTGCTCATTGTCTTCAGCAAGGACCAGTTCCCCGAGGTGTATGTGCCCACAGTGTTTGAGAACTACGTGGCAGACATAGAGGTGGACGGCAAACAGGTGGGGAGCCCGGCTGGTCACCTCGGCCCTGTTTACACAGGGAACTCTCTTTATTATTTTTGTGCTTGCAAATGGGTGGCCTGTAGCATAGTGGTTAAGGTAAATTAAGTAACTTTTGGCAATTTAAATGTATTAAGGAGTAAGATGTTGAAGATGCTGAACATTGTGGATATTACTGTAGCGGCCTGTAGCGTAGCATAGTGGTTAAGGTAAATGACTGGGAGATGCAAGGTCGTTGGTTCTAATCCTGGTGTAGCCACAATAAGATCCGCACAGCCGTTGGGCCCTTGAGCAAGGCCCCTTGCAATTAAAAAATCCTACTTAACCGACATGATTTCAACTTATTTACAACTAATTTACACTTACAAGCTTGATTACACATAGGATGCATACGTGTAATCAGTAGCTTATCAATGTCCACCTGCAACCGATGTCAGTTGCAATTGGGGAAATAAAACCCATGATGTTTTGGTGCGTCCTGTAAGACTGGCCAGCCGAGGATAGATAACGTCATCTTTGCTGTTGTGTTTGATACACAAATCTGACTCTGCACTTGTAACTACCATATTTAAAAAAAGAAAAAAAGAAAAGCTGCATGTCAATCATTTGATGATGACACGGAGCCTTGTAATTTTGTGGTGGCACGACTTAATGCTTCATTTGCTTCTATGAAGTCGTCGCTGCTGCTGCCCTCTATGGTGAAATGCACTAGCATAGCATTTAGCAGGCCTGTCAGTTAAACTTGAATCACATGTAAAATTCTGGAATATATAATTTAGAGTTAGAATTATTTCTTGAAAATAACATCCTTTTGGTTTTCACAAGGAAGGTCAGGTCTGACAAACCTTTTGGCATCCTTTGAGGAAGCTACCAAGTGTTTTAATGATACTATATATTTAGGTTTCCAAAAAGCATTTGATAAGGTACCACAGGAGAGACTCATTATTGAAATGAATACCCTAGGTATTACAGGAGGTATTTCAGAGTGGGCACACAAAATAAATAAACATATGTTCACTGCATTATGCCTGTAGTTTGTACGGGGGATCTCTATGAATGGCCTTTGATATGGGCCATATATATGAGATGGGCCACATTTAACCCTCTGCTTGTGCGTCCTGCTTATTCTGCATCCCTAGGAATAACACAATGACTTAACATTTAAAATAGCCTATACGGTATATTACAAAAACTAGATATAAAATAGCAGCAATTCGCATTGTAATAGTGGCCGCATTACGTTTTTTTTGTAAACGGATATATACACACGTACAGTATAAATAAAAGTGTGGTTATTTGTTTGTGGCTGGAAGAAGCCAGATATTGGCTGATTTTGCGAGAGAAATTAACTCTTGAATTTGAACTTTGAAAACTTGAATTTGCATACTGTAACTAGCCACTAGTCTACTGATAAATCTGGAGAAACAGACGTGCAAAAGTCATGGTTTTGCAAAAGCATGAGAAAGCAATTATCTTACTAACTCATGAGATGTTAGATGGGTTATGCTGGTATTTTATGGAGTTAAGATTGATAATTCTCTCACCTTGATGTTGGTCCCATTTCACAATTAAGGAATAATGATTGACTGACACCTTGCAACGTAGTCTGATTTTTCTGTACTTTTTAAAATCCAACGTTAGTTAAGGCAGAGACATTTTTTGTTTAGGCGGCCCGCCTTAACTATAAACCACTGCTGGAAACACTGGAGTAGTAGTAGGAGGATCTTACCTGAGCAAGGTAATATGGGAAGGGGAGTCCCACACGGATTGGTACTGGGACCACTGCTCTTCCTTGACAGGAACATTGAACGTACACAAGTAAAATTTGTAGTTGTTAAAATACTGAGAGGTTTGGAGATGTCAGTTTGGCAAGAAACTGGAAAATTCCTGCAGGATCAGACCACACTAACAGTATTGTGTGCTGTTTTGGGGACCATACTAAAAACAAGATACAATCTCTGAGGTTCAAAGAAGGGCAACTAAATTGGTTCCTGGTATGAAAAATATGTGTTATGAGGAAAGACTTAAGATGCGTAAACTCTTCAAGCATAGTAAAAAGGAGACTTAGTGGCAGTTTTAACTGAGCCTTTTAAATTCATAAAAGGGTTTAACAGAGTGAACTACAAGAGATTTGGTTGAGTTCTCTTACTAGAATGTGGAGGCATAAATGAAAATTGCCTAAAGGTAAATTCTTCAGACACTAGGAATTATTTTTGTGGTCAATGTGTGGTATAGTTTGGCAGGTGATATAGTAGAAGCAGAAATTCTGGGGGTTTTCAATACGAGGATTAGTTGGTAAACTGAGCACTAGGTACTCCTTAGTGCACAGGTGTCAAACTCCAGTCCTTGAGGGCCGCAATTTCTGCTAGTTTTCTGGATGTTCTGGGCACCAAAAGTTCATTTAAGTAAACGATTGGCTACAGAGTATACACACCTTGTTCTTGTGGCCTTAATTGTCAGATGATTGAAAGGAAACCATGAATTCCCACAGACACTGAGGCCTCCTGGGAATTTAGTTTGACACCCCTGCCTTAGTGGTAGGAAGATGGCAAGCATGTTGGCCTGAATGGCCTGTTCTTGTCATTTTCACCTTGTTATCTTATGTTGTGTTATGTTATAGACACACTTGGAATGCAAAAATGAAAAAGAAGAGTAAGGGGGGGATTTGATTAAGGCTTTTACATTTTTTATTTGTGGAACAGCTTGCCAAGTCATGTAGCGGAGACAGATATCCTCAGGCTGTTCGTGTCCAGACATGATGCAGTGCCGGATGTTCTCTTGCCTGTAGATATGTATGACTCCCTCGTGTTTCTCTGACTCCCTCATGTTTCTCTGACTCCCTCATGTTTCTCTGACTCTCCCATGTTTCTGACTCTCAGGTGGAGCTGGCTCTGTGGGACACGGCAGGGCAGGAGGACTATGACAGGCTCCGCCCCCTCTCCTACCCCGACACTGATGTCATCCTCATGTGCTTCTCAATCGACAGCCCCGACAGCCTGGGTGAGGAGCTACCTGTGAGAAAGTGTCTCTCTCTCTGCACCTCTCACCAGGCTGCAGTGTGGGCCAGTGGGTCAGAGGCTGCACCTGGGACTCTATAGGTTGCTGCTTCAAACCCCAGAGCTTCTGAAATGTGTATAACTTACAATCATGCAATCTGACTGCAGTGTGAATACCTCTGGAAAAGGGTGTCTGCTGAGAGGATTAATGAACTGTAAAGTGCTTGCTACAAGTTTTTTTGTTGAGAGAATTTCACAGTCATCAGTCAATTTTTCACTAGAAATGTATGGCCAGGTAGCTTAATTTTAAATGTACCCCCTATATGTTTATAATACTCATTATTAGAATTTATTATTTGGGGGAATGTTACAGATGGGTTTATAATTTACTAATTTATATTTTATACACACCATCACATGACTACGCAAAACCACCATCCACATCGAAGCACCGATATGTTGGGTGCGTTTGTTTAGTAGCTCCCAGAGCGTCAGAGTGCACTCTGGTGCTCTGAATAATGAGCTTTGTGTCTGCATGTGACAGAAAATATTCCGGAGAAGTGGACGCCGGAGGTGAAGCACTTCTGTCCCAACGTTCCCATCATCCTGGTGGGGAACAAGAAGGACCTGCGGAATGACGATCACACGCGCCGGGAGCTGGCCAAGATGAAGCAGGTTCAGACACGCATTCGCATATCACGCCTATCAAATATGTAGATCCCAATACACGCAAACAAAAAATGAACCTGCTCAAAATGCACAGAAAACACTAAACGCAACAGAGGTGCTCACTCACTCACTCACTCACTGACTCTCTCACACATACACACACACACACTCTCTCACTCACTCACTCACACACTCTCTCTCTCACACACACACACACACTCACTCACTGACTCGCTCACTGACTCTCACACACACACACACACACACACACACACACACACACACTCACTCACACACTCACTCACTCACTCACTCACTCACTCACTCACTCACTCACTCACTCACTCACACTCTCTCTCTCTCTCTCTCTCTCTCTCTCTCTCTCAGGAGCCGGTAAAGCCAGAAGAGGGCCGCGACATGGCGCACCGCATCAATGCGTTCGGCTACCTGGAGTGCTCGGCCAAGACTAAGGACGGCGTGCGGGAGGTTTTCGAAATGGCCACCAGGGCAGCGCTGCAAGCCAAGAAGCGCGGAAAGAAGAACGCCTGTCTGCTGCTATAGAGGGCTGTGGACAGGGGAAGGGCGGGGCAGAGGGGCGAGCAGAAGAGGTGTGAGGTGTGGGGATGGTAAAGGGAGAAAGCCGCAGGAAAAGAGCTGCTTTTGCAGACAGGCCAGTGTGATAGAAGGGCAGAGACCTTTCCATTTACACTTTTTTGTGTCTTCCTTTGAGAGTCATTTAAGTCGGTCACTTTTCAGATAAAAAGAAAAGGCTTCTGCCATTCAAAGATGAGAGACTGTTCTTGCAGCGTGAAGATGAGAGCATGGATTTCTCTCTGCATGCTTGCAGGGGTTCCTTCTGTGTGTCTGTGTAGACATGTAAGTGTTGGTCTGTTTGGTCTGCCATTTTCTATTGATGTCTGAGTCTCTCTGGCTGAGCGTTTGAGGGCACTGACTCATCCTCTGCCTTTAATGTGTCTGCTGTTCCCCAAATCGGGTGTGGAGCCCCTCCCTGCACCTCTCCTCTCGCACGCTGTCCCTTGTCTGGATTTCCACACCTCTCACAGTCAGGCGTAGCAGAAAAACAAACTGGACAAAAGTATCACAGATCCAGTTAAATAGTTGAACCAACCAGCAATTTATTTTTTGAGTTATTTAAATATCTGTTGTTGTTTTTTTGTTGGTTTTTTTAACATTTGCATTTGTGTATAAAATTCACTTTAATAATTACAAAAAAAGCTAATTCATCCTGTGAGTGTTTTGTATGCTTCTTTGGGGGTTGTAGATTTTTTAAAATCAAATTGAGTAGCTTGGTTTCAACGGTTTGTTTTGTTTGAGTGGGGTGTAGATTTCAATTTCATGAAAGGAAGACAACACCTGCTGTGGACCTACAGAATGCCCTTCTTTGTATGGGGATTTGAAAAGGGGTATAGTTTTGTAATTACTACAGAAGTAAGATTTTAGCAAAATTCTGATAATTTGCTGTTTGCTGCACAACGCTTCAGTGCATTTTGACTGTAGGCACTGGGCAGCTCTACATTTTGAGTGTAGGCATCGGCCCGCTCTACATTTTGAATGTTCGTATCGGGCCGCTTTAAATTTGGAGTGAGTTTTGGTGACGGGGCGCTCTATATTTTGAGTGTGGGTGACTGGCCACTCTATATTTTGAGTGTGGGTGATGGGCTGCTCTATATTTTGAGTGTGGGTGATGGGCCGCTCTAAATTTGGAGTGAGTGTTGGTGACGGACTGCTCTGTGTTTGGTGTGTGTATGTACAAAAATCCACTTCCCCTCCATTTTTTACAGCCCTTTCCCTCTTATTATTTTGATTTCTTGTCTGTTTCTTTATTTGTTCTTGTACTGTATATTTAACCATGTGAAATTCTACTGGTTTGTCCTGAATTTTTATTCTCTTTTGAAAAGTTTATAACCTTACAAAATAAAATATAAAAAAGAATAAAATAAATTATGTTCATAGGGAATGACATCTTTTCTTTAAAAAAAAAATACCATACGTAAAATGTTGTATGCAGAAAACCTTTTGTACAAATGATGCATATAGAAATTTCCTCAGTCTGCTTTTAAAAGTACTTTTAAAATAAATTGTTTTTAGGGTTGTTATGTTTGGTGATTTTTTTCCCATTCAATCTTGACATTGTGACAAGTCTTGGGTCATCATTTGCACATTTCTGAATGTGATAGCTGATTTGGTACACCTTTGTACACATCTGAAGTCTTCTTTAAACAAAGAAAGGAACATGTTTTTTTTTTCATTTATAATATCCATGTTAAAAGGTATAATTTCTAGAAAATCTGGTTACAGGGTAATATAGGGTGAGTGGTTCATTGAAACCAGTGAAATATCAATTGAAGAGAAAATGGTTTGCACTCAAAAAATGGCTACAAATCTTCATTAACATTTTTTCAGAGTGGAATCATTATTTAGGGTGAATTACATGCTTCTCCACTAGAGGTCACTGGGAAATCTTAGAATGGGCACTCGTAGAGCCAATGCAAATGCCCATTGCCAGTTCAAGACGTAAGATGTGCCTTTGCACCCTTCAACCAAAGCAGTTTATCATCCTGTGTTGTATTTCTGTTAGGATGATTGTAATATAAACAAATACTGTTCAACAGGAACTTGGAACACAGAGTATTTAAGTAAATTAAAGTAAATAACACTTAATATTGGTAGCATATCCCTTGCTTGCAATAACTATCAAGCCTGCGACCGTTTCACATCGCCTCTTGCATTCTTCTTTTGTGACTTCTGAATTCATCTTGCTGCTACCATCATGAGTTACATCATCAATAAAGATTAGTGAGCCCACTCCAGAAGCAGCCATGCAAGCCCAAGCTGTGATACTTCCTCTATCATGCTTCACAGATGAGCTTGTATGTTTTAGATCATGAGCAGATCCCTTCTTTCTCCCCACTTTGGCCTTTCAATCAATTGGTAGAGGTTAATCTTAGTCTCATCAGTCCATAAAACTTAGTTCTATAACTTTTGTGGCTCTTTACCTTTTTGCAAATTCGCCTTCCAATTCTTACTACCGATGAGTGGTTTCTGTCTTGTGGTATAGCCCCTATATTGCTGCTCTCAAAGTCTTCTTCGAATGATTGATTAAGATACCTTCACCCCTGCCCTGTGGAGATTGTTTGTGATGTCACTGACTGGTGTTTTGGGGGTTTTCTATACAGCTCTCACAATGTTTCTGTCATCAACTGCTGTTGTTTTCCTTGGTCGACCTGTTTGATGTCTGTTGCTCAGTATGCCAGTGGTTTCTTTCTTTTTTTCGCACTGTGGCTGTAGCCTACTTGTACAAATTGGGTGCAAGGGAAAGCATTCAATGCGAATTTGCTGTAGGGGAGAGGTTACTGTAAAGTTTCTGTATTCCGGGTCCAGGATGTACCCCACAATGCCTTGAGCTGGAGCCTTGATCCAGAGGAAGGGGGCTACCCATAAATGTGGGGAATTCAGTATTTTAAGGTATGGGGAGTCAGTGACAGATGGGGGTTTTGAGGAGTTTTTAAAGGGGGGGGGGGGGGGGGTACATTCAGGCAACATTGAGCTGGACCATAGTTTTTCATAGGAGTGTACAGGCTTTTGTGTCTAAAATGAAAACAGCTGAATGAGCATGCTTGGTGATGCGTGTGCTCTCCTTGATCATGGCGAAGTGTGAAATGCGCGGTGAGGATGCACATGAGAGAGGACTGAGTCAAAGTCGTATGTCTACAGGAAGAAGTGTATGATCTCTGTCACCAAGTTTCCAGCCACATTTAGTTTCTCTCTAAAAGCGGACCAGACCAGCTTAGCACTTTTTTTGTTTTGTTATGGTCAAGCTATTTTTAGCTCACTCTAAAAATAAAACCTCTGAGACTGTTAATGCTGACTACCGCTTCCATCTGATTCTTCGTATGACGTTGACGTTGAAATAGCCTCCAATAAAATGACTGCGTAATGCATTATCCTGTGACCTGGTGCAAAATGAAGCCACTTGTGTAATGGTAGACCTACGTACTCTTTTCACTTTGGTGCGTCAGAACAGAACAAAAGTGGGTGTTTGTACCTCAACTTCAGTTGCTCTAATTAAGCTGCAGCACCAGCAGCATCATCTACAGTAGCTGCCTGGTTTTGCAATCATGCCTTGTTGGTCAAATACATTAATCCATTCATTATCCTAGCTCGCTTATCCTGAACAGGGTCGCAGGGGGGCTGGAGCCTATCCCAGCATACATTGGGCGAAAGGCAGGAATACACCCTGGACAGATTGCCAGTCCATCGCAGGGCGCACACACCATTGACTTGCACACTCATACCTACAATTTAGACTCTCCAATCAGCCTAACCTGCATGTCTTTGGACTGTGGGAGGAAACCGGAGTACCCGGATGAAACCCACGCAGACACGGAGAACATGCAAACTCCGCACAGAGAGGCCCCGGCTGATGGGGATTCGAACCCAGGACCTCCTTGCTGTGAGTCGGCAGTGCTACCCACTGCACCATCCGTGCTGCCCAAATACTTACAGAAAATCATAAAAAAGGGACTTAAAGGACATAAAGAACTGGCATCCAGTGGCATTATTATGCATCGCTTATAAGATTGTATCCAGAGGCATTGCAAATAGGCTCAGTGACAGCTTGACGGACATAATACATAAAGATCAGTCCTATTCTGTACTGGGGAGGATGATTGTTGACAATGTCTGCAGCAGAGTGGCAGCTTTCATGCTGCAAAGAGACTGCTATAAACTGCAGAGCTGAGCTGGTGGGCCAGGGGCCCTCTTTTCCCTGAGGAAGGTGGGGAAATTGGGCTCTGATTGACAGCTGTTCAGGATAGACATTTCCAGGCTCCACACAGAGGGGCTGCCGGGGTTTTACTGCAGCCTGCTGAAGGTGGAGGAGGAAGCAGTCACAAGTGCTCCAGGACTGTTTGTTTTTTAATTCCCAAAGCTACTCCACAGTCTGGACTTTCCCTCCACACCTTTGCCAGGGGTGGGGTAATCAGACTCATCCACCTTGCGGACGTGCAGAACGGTCGGCTGTCTTCATCCTCACGTACGGGCGGTGGTGGAGGCACAGGTGGAGACACAACCTTCAGTCCAGCCCAGTCAAGGGCCTTTCCTGGGTGGGCTATGGGGTTGCCTGATTCCAGGAGGCACCGGGGAAGCTGTTGTGTCAGTGGTGTGTGAAAGTCACAAACGCATCTCTGCCTGCCTCAGAATGGGCAGAAAGGTTCGCTGTGGCAGGCGTGATGACTCAAGCAGCCGTCTCTCAGGTATGGCTGAGAAGTTTTGATATATATATTTTTAATTTTGGAATGAAATTCTCTAATTTCTTTGTATTTGTCAGGTGCAGCTCTGTCTCCATTTCCTCTTTGTCACAGTGGGAGCACAGCCTCTCTTCTTGAGGCAGCCAGGTCTGCCGGTGGCGCCCGGTCTCTATTGCTCGGCTATGCTCGCTGAGTCTGTACTTTGTCAATGTTTTCCTGCGTTCATAATTTTTCACTGTGGTCAGATAATCTGCCACAGTGTATTGTCTTTTTAGGGCCAGATAGCATTCTAATTTTTCTAGTGTTTCAATATTCCATTAAGTCATTTTTTTTGTTTTGATTTTGCTTTATAATTTGGTTTATTATAATATGTACATTTGGTATACAGCTGTCCTGAGGCTGGATGGTGTTACTTGGGGTTAGTGAACTGAGCATCTGGACCAGCTGGTTGACAGGACTCTTCTGTATTTATGAGTGGGGGTCACTGTTTTTTTTAATGTTTCCAAAATCTTACTGCCCTCTTTTGTATTTTTATTAATAATGGATATTGGCCTAATTCTGCCCTCCATGCATTGTTTGCCATTTTCCGTAGTGCATGTTGAATGTTCTTACAAAACTCTGCATGCAGGGTTTCAGTCGGGTGTTTGTCCCATTGAGTACAATCTTGCTTTGAAAGCAGACCCCACACTTTGCTGCCATATGGAATAATTGGTTAAATTCCAGATTAAAATATTCTTAGCTAAACTGTAATTGTAAATTCAATTCTGATATTTTTCTTTCTGACATGGAATGCCCTGGATGACTTGGATGAAAATATCTGTTCTTTGGTTGACAATTTTTATGCCGCATTTCTTGCATGTGTACATTAAAAACATAATGTGTTTTACCCCCTACACACACTCAGTTGGTTCAATTATAGCTTAAAATAATTTAAGCTAAATTTTAATTGGAAAATCGACAGGAATCTGTTGTTTTATGGCATAGAAGGCTTTGCATGCTTTCTCCATTAGTTTATTCAGTGAATTTTTGAAGTTTCTCTCTCTCTCTCTCTCTCTCTCTCTCTCTCTCTCTCTCTCTCTCCGTCACAGGAAGCTGCTTGAACAGGCAGATGTGCGTATCAAAATCAACCCACAGACCTCATCCACAGTGTTTTTCAGTCTTGTGACACCCTTTCATACACACACACACGCACGCACTTGCAACCAACCATTGCGCAGGAACAATAAAGTGTTTGACTTTTCGCTCAGAGAATCTGACACCCTGCAGAAATACCCAGGGCCCACACACACACACACACACTTGTGCTCCATTGCTGACGTGAATTCACACCTGCTGCTTGTACCTTCTGCATCCTTCCTCTATCACTGCACAAGGACAGAATCTATCTAAGACTCGCTACAGACCACCACCTGCTAGCCACCCAGAGCCACACTACCTGACAAGGCCCACTCAAAAGTAGGAGCAACACGCCAACAGGAGATACAATAGGGCAATGTGGTGAGTGGACCAATCTTTTCTGCATTATCAAACCAGGATGTTATGTCTATTGCTTATACAAACATTGTGTTATGAGATCTTGCTTCTTTAGATTCACAGATGTGAAACAGCATTTACAAAAATGTTATAAACCTAATGTGCTGCACAGTTGGAAAATGATAGGTTTTCCATCGCTCTCATTTAAAATACAGATACAGATTTCTGATGAATGATTAATCACCTCTTTACCGATGATGTTCCGACATAGATTTCCTGTTGCTGCAAATGTTTCTCACGAAATAACTTTTGGGTTTTAGCACAGGAAGTCTTTGACCATACATTTAAAGTAGTAATTAGTGTTGAGAATCCCTTTAAATTTAATTTGGATACTATTACTTCTGTGATATGATCCAGCCCTTTCTGGTCGGACTGAGAGCTGATGGAGTACACCTCCTGTAAGAATAGGATTCCCAGTACGTTATACGGTCCCATCTTAATGTACACTAAAACATAATTATATTTTACATATATATATATATACAGTTGTGTTAAAATAAGTGAATAAAGTGCAAATATTTTAAAATAACATTTAGTTCAATATTTCAAATGTAGTGGAAACATTACACATTCAATTCCAAATCAAAGCATTAGCAAATTTGATCAAGTCTGCATTATTCTTTTACAGGAAGCAAAGAAACGTAATATTAATCTGTTAAAAAAAATGGCAGTGTCAACATTTTTCTATTCAAACTCTCGTCAAACTGTATAAACTGAAGACATTTTTCAAGATTTAACTTCACTTTAAATTACTGAACTAATATTTATTTACATAACCATTGTTTTTGAGTCAGCCAACTTCTGGCACCTAGAAACAGGTATTTCAGCCCAGGATGAACAAACTACATTCCACTGTGAATTTGTGGGTTTTGCTTCAGAAACTAAATTTTTCATGTCACCCCACAAGTTTTCAATGGGGTTGAGGTCGGGGGATTGAGCTGGCCACTCCATTACCTCAATCCTTTTTGTCTGGAACCAAGATGTTGCTCGCTTACTCATGTGTTTGCGGTCGTTGTCTTATTGAAACATCCGTTCCAGGGGCATTTCCTTTTCAGCATACGGCAATGTAATCTCTTTAAGTATTTTCATGTATTCAAACTGATCTATGATCCCTGGCATATGAATAACATCCCCATACCATGATTTTTGTGCCACCATGCTTCACTGTCTTCACAGTGTACTGTGGCTTGAATTCAGTACCCGGGGGTCATCTGACGTACTGTCGACGACCACTTGAGAAAAAGACCCGAAAAGAAAAATTTTACTCTCATCAGTCCACAAAATGTCACGCCATTTCTCTTTGGGCCAATCGATGGCAAATTTTAACCGATTCTGCACTTGCCCTTTTTTTCAACTTTACGGGGGCTTCTTGCTGATCCCTACATCTTGCTCAATCAAACGTCTTCTGGCTGTAACGGCACTTACAGGTGCTTGGATCTTTCTGGAGCTGAATGGCTGAATCTTTGCCATTCTTCTCTATTCTTCGATCCGTTTTAACAGTAGTTGCTCGTTTTCTTCCGCTTGTTTCGGGTATTTGTTGCCATTTTAAAGCATTTGAGATCATTTTAGCTGAAGATCCTATAATTTGCTGCACTTTATACATTTCCCCCTCTCGAATCAACTTTTTAATCAAATGGCGTTCCTCCGAACAATGTTTGGAACGGCCAATTTTGCTTAGCAATTCAGAAGGAAATATATTTTATAACAATGTCTGAAACATTTGCTTCCCTTTTTCCTTAATAAAGCACAATTAATGACACCTGTTTTTTCACAGAATGAATGAATTCTCTTATTAAACTTCACATTGCTATTATTTTGCCCCTTTTAATGGATTACTCAGAACAAGCAGCGTGCATGTCATGACGGTTGGGTCTGTTGTTTTTCTATTACTCTACTACATCTACAAGTAAAGTATTTGCCATGCAGAAATATCACTACTACTAATAACAGTGGTTCATCAAGTTACTGATGTTGTACTGCTATTTTCTTAATCACAACAGTACATTATACATTTAATACACCTACCATTTAATACATATAAATAATCATTTTAAAATATATTTAGAAAATAAATGTTTGTAAAATATGCCCAGACAGTAGTCAAGTACACTGATGTAAAGAACCATTGCTCTTTGGAAACAGAGGTGAAAAGGTTAATTAAATCAATTCCAAGGCACATGGATTAAAAAGCCTTTATTCTCTGGACAGGATCATGTTATATTGCTGACATCCAACAACAGCTTTTGTCATGGTAGCATTTCTCAATGCATCCGTTGTCACTAATATATTATTATTTTCCAACCAGGAAAACAAGTATACCGTAAATCCTCAAATTGTGTCCGGGGTCTTTTATTTACTTAGGCTGCACAAAGCACAGGCCTTTATTCGGGGCAGGCTTGTATTCAAGGCAGGCCTTTATTTCTTATTAGGCTTCTGTTGTAGAATTTTATTCTTAGAAATAAAGTAAAAGGCTACAATTAAAGTGGGCCAACACTGTTCAACACTTCCTGTAACCGTTCAGAAATCAATTAGTGTAGGCTAATCAGGAACACCGTTTGGTAAGTCATAGTGTCAGTCTTAACAGACTTAGTTTATTGCAAATATTCTCAAACACAATAAATCACATGCAAGTCCAGAATCCATAAAATAACAACTTGCCAGACACGCTTCATGAACAATAACAAATTAGCGTAGATAACAACAAGTTAAGGATCTTTTTTTCCTTAAGTGCGTTTTATTGTGAGACATGCGTTTCATTTGGAGCAGCATACCGGTAGGCTATCAAAAGATTTTCGCTTTGGTTTGGGATTTAATTTACATTTGGACTGTTTGATTCTATTGCTAAATGTTGGGACTGATGGGCACTGAAATCTGGGGGGTATTTCATGGTTCACTGTTAGGTTTTATGTAGTTGAAAGAGTGTCGGGATTTCCACCCGTCTGTTTATTGCGAGCCAAGGAAGCCGCTTTCATTCATTCATTGAACGTGCGCTGTGCTGTAAATACATGGAAACCATATTGCGTAGCCAAGTAGCCTAAATTTAGTTAATTTTTAATTTTGCCTGATTTACTTTTTATTAAATTCGTAGGCTGGAATGCCTAGCGGCAACAATTGTGTTTAAATGTATACTGCTTCAGCCTTTGGGAAGCTACTTAGAAGGGGGCGGCAAGCGACTGGTAGCTTGAGAGCAACGTGTTGGAGACCCATGGTGTTGGAGACCCATGGTGTAGGACAACGACTTTTCATTGGCAACAGTATTAAACCAACCAACAATATAAAATATTAAGAAGAGCTTTTTTATTTAATTGAGTTAAATCGAAACAATGTCTTCTAGTGCTCACGGACTGATAGCCCTACTTGTAGGCAATATTACCCCGGCTTGTATTTGGGGGCCGGCCTTTATTTGTCCGAATCGACCACGCCCCCGGCTATTATCCGAGGCCCGGATTCAAATAGAATCCCGGACACAATTTGAGGATTTACTGTATGTAATACTATTTAATGCTCATGAATGTCAACAACCGCAAATGATTATAATAATATGACAGTATATATGTAAAAGACAGTAAATGTTAATGTCTAAATGTCTGCATTTACTGTATATAGCGTCTTTATCCAATTAGGGGTTAGGTGTCTTACTCAAGGACACTTCGACACACCCAGGGCGGGATCGAACTGGAAACCCTCCGACTTCCAGATGACTGCTCTTACAGTATGGTGCAGTCCAGTCCTGTGTCTAATAGGACTTTGGGGAAAATTGTGTCCGAAGCAGTTTTTGTCTTGATATACATTACAGCAGTTATGTTTATAACTCTTACCATTTGAAGACAACAACAACAGTTATTTTCCATCAGATTACAAAACATTCCACTAATGCTATATGGGCAACCCCAAAGTAATGCTTTTTGTTATTTATTAATGCTTTTATTTATTTTTAAATTTATTTGTTTGAAGAATGTCATCATATCCCAGCTGTTATATAAAGCACAAAACACCTGGGCCAGTTTCGCCACAGTTGCAGCATTTTACAACCACTAAATGGTCAATGGTTGGCATTTATATAGCACTGTACAATGCTTCTTATTCACACACACCGAAGGCGATTAGCCATGCAAGATACCAACCTGCTCAACAGGTGTGATTGGGGGTTAGGTGTATTGCTCAGGGACACTTCGGAATTGAACCGGTGGCCCTTCGACTACCAGACTCCTGCTCTTACCGCCTGAGCCAACATCGCCCCACTAATAATGATAATATACAAATTAATAAAAAAATACATGGTGGTTTTTGCCCTGTGCAATGGTGTTACAGGGAAGCAGAAAGGCACCAGAGGTTACCTTCTTCCAATGAATGTCTTGTAGTGAGTTAAATTGTTGCAACACATTTTCAAAGCTACCTTCTCATTCTTTTGTTCTTTTTTGAGAAATATGCTGTTTAGGGAAGTTACCTGGCTTGGACTAGCCTGAGGGGTAATTTCTGCTCTCATTGTCTTCTCTCACCCTCCTCGCTCACAAAACCACACGATTGTAATGAACATGTGCGGTTGGAAAACAGGGCTTTTCGTGAAGAAGTCATTTCTGTGCTTCCTCCATCTTGTGTCCCAAAGCAAAGCTGAGAGTCAGACCAGGCCTGTGCTACAGAGGTGGTGGGAGGTGGAGTTGGGGCAATGTGGTGACGTACTTCTGTTCGCTGGTTTGCTGACACGTCCAAGCGGCTGTTACAGTAACAGCGCATGTGACACATGTACCTCAGAATCTCCTGACACCCCTTGTTACAGCCGTAAGATCTGAACTGACTAATGTGAACTCTGGACAAGTAGGCTGCTTGTGTTTGTGAGTGTGTGTGATGTCATAGCTCCCGACTCACATGAGCTGAAAACAAAATGGCTGAAGGGACAAGTGTTTACGGTTTGAACAACTCTGAGGTGTAGGAAATCCTTCTGCTTTAAGTTTTACACAATATATACAGTGTGTGCACAGTAATATCCACAATGTTCAGCATCTTCAACATCTTACTCCTTAATACATTTAAATTACCAAAAGTTACCAAAAATAAATTAATAAAATATAATAATATGAACGTACAGTCTAGAGAGTATCTTCAGTGGGAAATCAGGAAGTATACAGTGAGTGCTTTATTAGGTATTTATTAGATTAATTTCTAGACTTATTAAGTCTTCTGCTGCTGTAGCCTATCCACTTAAGAGGTTTAAAGTGTTGTGTGTTCAGAGATGCTCTTCTGCATACCACTGTTGTAATGTGTGGTTATTTGTGTTACTGTCACCTTTCTGTCAGCTTTGACCAGTCTGACCCTTTTCTGACCTCTCTCATTAGAAAGGCGTTTCTGCCCACAGAACTGCTGCTCACTGGATGTTTTTTGTTTTCCCTCACCACTCTCTGCAAAATCTAGAGACTGTTGTGTGTGAAGATCAACAGTTTCTGAGATACTCAAACCACCCTGTCTGGCACCAAGGTCAAAGTCACTTAGATCATAGTTTTCCCCATTCTGATGGTTCATGTGGCCACTAACTGTAGCTCCTGACCCGCATCTGCATGATTTTATGCATTTTACTGCTGCCACACAGTTGGCTGATTAGATAATTGCATGAATAAGTAGGTGTTCCTAATAAAGTGGAACCTCATTTCAACCTATGTTGTTTTTGTTTCGTGGTAATTGACATGTTCACCCATGGCCTCTTTCAGAGCGCAGACCCAGCCCGTCTCACAGAGCTGCAGGCTGATATGGGGAGTCGTCCTAGCAAAGGAAGACGAGATACCATCGCAGTGACCGAAGAGGCCACTCCTCAGGCCCCATCTATGGGTGAGTACTGACCTATACTGAGCCAAGGTCTGATCCTAATTGAGACCCAACTTCTGCTTTGGCCTTTGACTGACAGAATAATTCCTAGTTTACATTAAGTGGCACTAGTACCTGAGAACTTGATTGTTTAGTAGTAGGTACTGTTAGGTACCGTGTAACCGCTGTGTATGAATATATTATAAAACACTACTTTCAACTATAAAGAGTGTTTTATGGCTGCTCCTCTGTCAGAGTAGCAAACCCCTATTTGTCCTCTCAAGGCCCTACCTTTGTCTTGTGGTTCCTGTGTGTCAAAGAACACAAATCTTCTCAAAATGTCAAGAATGCAGCCTACAACAAAGACTGTAGGCACTGCCAGCCCTGAGCCCAGCAGCTGTTCACAGCTCTCTGCACGCTGCCTACACCTCACCCTGAGAAACCACAGAGGGATGACAGTGACTCTTTGTTTTAATCACAGAGGAAAAACACAGCAGTTTACTCCTAAGCATTTCTACAGAATTGCCCACTTTTTCCCCCATGTGATTAGTCATGCTAAATGGTTATTTTCCTTGCTGTCTCTGTGCTGGGTTATAACAGCCTTGCTGCTGCGTTTTTGTTTTTGAGTGACAAGCGCAGTCTCTATGCTGGGTTGTAACAGCCTCTCAACTCCTCCTTTCTTCTTCTCAGATATCCACAGGTATGTGGTGGTGGCTCTGTACAGCTACCCTGCTGGAGGACCTGCTGATTGCAGTATCCGGGTGGGAGAGAGACTGAACGTCCTGTCAGAGTAAGACAGGCCATTGTCACTCACAGCTCCTGCACACAACTGTGGAAAAATAACATATTTTATATATAATACACAGTATAATGCTATATAATATATAATACTATACCATCTCATGATTGGAAGTCTTTCTGGATATGTGCATTCTATATAGTACTTTAATTGAAAAAAAAAACTCTTTGGGCACAAAGATTTCTGTACAGTACTGGCAATTTAATGTAAATATCTAAAACACTGAAAGTAAGGTCATATATATTTTAAATGTACACATTTATTGGGGTGGTAATTTCCACAACTCTAGCCATGTATAATGCTTATTTATTAAGGGGGGGGGGGGGTGAACAATGCATAAAAAAATCCTAATATAATTTGTCAACTATGGAGAGAAAATAAATCTATACATAACAATCGGTTTAAATACACACATTAAAGTAGAGAAAATATTTATTGGGCATTTGACACAGGTCTGGTGGGGATACCAGTTACATTTCTGAAAATGTAACTTTTCTCAAAGATAAATGCATCTACATTGTAAATGTCGTCATAAATTCTTCATGAAATCACATAAATGATAACCTGTGGAAGAATCTATGCACTTGTAAATCACTTTGGATTAAAAGAGTCTGCCAAATGACAAAACATAATAATAATAATAATAATAATAATAATAATAATAATGATGAATAAAAAATTATAATATCCAGGTCTTCAGACGTGCTGTTCGTTCAATTTGTTTTGTCTTACTGTCTGTCTATAGTGAAGGTGATTGGTGGAAAGTAAGCTCCACGGCAACAGGCAGAGAGAGCTACATGCCCAGCAATTATACGGCAAAGGTGTTCCACAGGTAAGTCTGCAATAGTAGCCTGTCTCTGTCTCCAGGTGTCTGTGTGAGGGTGTTAGCATTAGCCTGTCTGTCTCCAGGTGTCTGTGTGAGGGTGTTAGCATTAGCCTGTCTGTCTCCAGGTGTCTGTGTGAGGGTGTTAGCATTAGCCTGTCTCTGTCTCCAGGTGTCTGTGTGAGGGTGTTAGCATTAGCCTGTCTCTGTCTCCAGGTGTCTGTGTGAGGGTGTTAGCATTAGCCTGTCTTTGTCTCCAGGTGTCTGTGTGAGGGTGTTAGCATTAGCCTGTCTCTGTCTCCAGGTGTCTGTGTGAGGGTGTTAGCATTAGCCTGTCTCTGTCTCCAGGTGTCTGTGTGAGGGTGTTAGCATTAGCCTGTCTCTGTCTCCAGGTGACTGTGTGAGGGTGTTAGCATTAGCATGTCTCTGTCTCCAGGTGACTGTGTGAGGGTGTTAGCATCAGCTTGTCTCTGTCTCCAGGTGACTGTGTGAGAGTGTTAGCATTAGCTTGTCTCTGTCTCTAGCTGGCTGTTTGAAGGTGTTAGCATTAGCTTGTCTCTGTTTCCAGCTGGCTGTTTGAAGGTGTTAGCCGGGAAAAGGCAGAGGAGTTGCTGCTACTGCCACACAACCAGGCAGGCTCCTTCTTGATCCGGGAGAGCCAGACACGCAGCGGTGAGTTTACGCTACACATGCAAGAACAGACATACAGTAAGAAGAACTCTCTTTAAAATTCATACACCAGTGCACACACGGACATTACTAGAAACATTGAAAGGCAGACATATTCTTGTACTGAAGTACTGAAGTGCTTTTGTACTGGCTTTACATGTGAAACAGAAACCACAGGAAGAAAGAGAGATCATGAGAGAGATAGGGTCGGAGATGAAGGTACAAATGCTGACTTTGTTAAGATGATAGGTTCAGGTTATGTGCATGTTCTGTATGTAGTCATGTGTTGTGCATATCAGACACTATCATCAAAAGATTTTATGTTTGATGCCTGAATTTGAAGCTTTCTTTCTTAAGCTCAAACTGAATGCAATGAAAAATAAATAAATAAATAAATAAAACTTGAAATCGAAACTTGAATATATGACTACATTTTATGAAGATGAGTATACACATCTGTAAACAAACCGTGGTTGTGTTTGCAGGGGCCTACTCTCTGTCTGTGCGAAGGAATACCAGCTCATCCTGCCAGTCTGTGAAACACTACCGTATCCATCGTCTGCAGAACAACTGGTTCTACATCTCCCCAGGCATCACGTTCCCCTCACTCACCCAGCTGGTCGAGCACTATTCCGGTGAGCGCCTTTAGGGGGCATTCAGATGCTTTTTAGGGTACATTCAGACATACTTCAGGGTACAATTAGGCTCACACTTCAGTGTTAACAATTTGCATATATGTGGCAGTGTAGTATAATAATTAATGAGCTTGTCAGAGAGAGGATGCCAGTTTAATTCCCAACTGGGGCCCTGTTGTTGTTCCGTAAGCAAAGTACTTAAGTTAACCTGCTGCATTAGTAAAATGTCCCGTGTACATGGATTGTGTGTATAAAACATATATTCTGTGTAAGTCAATCTGGAAAAGGCTGACTGCTTAATGTTGAAAAATAATTAAACATAGTACCGAACATATCCATATGTACCATACAGTGTAGTCTATACTGTGTGTACCCTGCAGTGTGTCTGTGCTGTATGTACCCTGCAGTGTGTCTGTGCTGTATGTACCCTGCAGTGTGTCTGTGCTGTATGTACCCTGCAGTGTGTCTGTACTGTATGCACCCTGCAGTGTGTCTGTACCCTACAGTGTCTGCATTGTATGTACCCTGCAGTGTGTCTGTACCCTGCAGTGTGTCTGTGCTGTATGTACCCTGCAGTGTGTCTGTACCCTGCAGTGTGTCTGTACTGTATGCACCCTGCAGTGTGTCTGTGCTGTATGTACCCTGCAGTGTGTCTGTACTGTATGTACCCTGCAGTGTGTCTGTACTGTATGTACCCTGCAGTGTGTCTGTACTGTATGCACCCTGCAGTGTGTCTGTACTGTATGCACCCTGCAGTGTGTCTGTACCCTACAGTGTCTGCATTGTATGTACCCTGCAGTGTGTCTGTACCCTGCAGTGTGTCTGTGCTGTATGTACCCTGCAGTGTGTCTGTACCCTGCAGTGTGTCTGTACTGTATGCACCCTGCAGTGTGGCTGTGCTGTATGTACCCTGCAGTGTGTCTGTGCTGTATGTACCCTGCAGTGTGTCTGTGCTGTATGTACCCTGCAGTGTGTCTGTACTGTATGCACCCTGCAGTGTGTCTGTACCCTACAGTGTCTGCATTGTATGTACCCTGCAGTGTGTCTGTACCCTGCAGTGTGGATGTACTGTATGCACCATGCAGTGTGTCTGTACTGTATGTACCCTGCAGTGTGTCTGTACCCTATGCTGATATCCTCTCCATTTGTTGGTCCTTCAGAAATGGCGGACGGGCTCTGCTGCCTGCTGAGGGAGCCCTGCTTCATCCAGGGCTCTAACAATGTTCCCGTGGTAACAGGCCCCCCACCCATGACCATCAGGAAGCCCACCCTCAACTGGAAGGATGTGGACAGGTGAGACGCTTGCTTTGGCTCTGTCTGCACAGTTCATACATATCTGCATGTTAGTATGCCTGTTTGGCTCTCCGTCCATCCTCTTATGTCTGTACATTCACAGTCTGTCAGTCTGTAGCACACATTTTCTGTCCAGCTGAGGTGTATCATGTGTTGTATACTCTAGAGCAGGCATTTCAGACAGTTTTCTTCATTTCCCCTTTTTAACATAATCTCTTTTTTTTGCATGTACTAAAATAGAATCACTGCATTTTGTTAGATAAAACAAAATTTCAGAAATAATATGAAACAGATATTCAGTAATTAATTCTAAATTCGAACCAATGAAAAACTGCGCTATGAAAAATGTTTGATCACAGCGTTTCTGACTGTTGGTCTGTTTGTCTGTCTGTCTGTCCACTTACCTCTGTGTTCCGGGCCCTCTGTGCGTCCGTGTGTCCGTCTGCAGCACCATGCTGTTCAGCAGAGACTCAGAGGATGCAGCGGAGTCTCTGGTCAGTGAGGGGCTGCGTGAGGCCATCAGCTCCTACATGTTCATGACGGAGAACCCCAGCTGCGAGGACTGTGGGATGCAGTACACAGACTGAGGAGGGAGAGGAGTTCTTAGGGGACGTGGAGAGGGCAGAAAAGCCGGGCTGGAGGCTGAGCGTCTGTCACTGCGGCCGCTGTGCTTCCAGAACCTTCCAGGGCATGGTAGGGCTTGGTGGGGTCACTCTGTGCTCGACTCCATACTGCACCAAGCCTTTGCATTGACTCCGTGCTCCTTATCCCAGCTCCTGCAAGGCCAGGCGTTTGTAACTGCCCCATGCTCAGACTCCACTGACAGAAGTCTGGTCTGACCCTAGGCACACGCCCGCCGCCCCAGTGAAACAGACAATAAGAGCGTGAGGGAACGTTCCCACATGGAAAGGCCCGGAAGATTCCTGCATGCCCCAGGATCATTCTGGGACCCTGAGAAGGACAGAAGGCCTGTGCTGGTGGTCAGTTAAGCGAGTGGGAGTGATTTAATCTCCACATCTCTGGCTTTCGTCTCCTGGGGACCACGGCGACTGACTGGGGCCTGGTGCGTTGTGCAGCCTTGCTGAGAATGTGCCCAATGCAAGCAAGGGACAGAGACTTTAAAACAGTTTACTCTGGCCGCAAAGCACTCTCATATCTCAGCTCTGGTGTAATGTTGGCCAATGGAAAGATGTTTATTTGTCAAGTGGGTGAACCACGCTGAAGGTATCAGCCATCAGGTTTAATCATTCTCCCTCTGTTTCTTGGTTTAAAATGTTTGCGTGGCACAACGCTGCTTTGTGGCCTTAGAGCAGTTGGATGGAGCAAGACTGCAGGACGGACAGAATTGTGCCCCATTCTGCTGGTTTTACATTACATTACATTATTGCCATTTGGCAGACGCTCATATCCAGAGCGACATACAACAAACTTCTCCAAATGACTAAAACAAAGTGCATACCCATAACCAGAGATAAGTGCGCTGAAAGACCCTAGAGGGAAGTACAATTTCAAGTGCTCTAACAGTACCACAAAGACAGTACAGCAGTACAGAGATGATTAGAACTAGGGCCTATCAGTTTTACTTGGGTTATTACAAGTAGTACTGGAAGATAACAGCTAGGGGCAGTTTTGAAATGACTTTCTCACTCCTTGGTTAATTCATCTGAAAAGTACATAGTCTGGCCTCAAGCCACATGTATCTTATGACTGGGAGATCTGCTAATAAATGACAGTTACATAATTTGTTGTTGCCAGTAAATTATTTCCCCAAGATAGGACCGCCGTGCTTGGCATTCCAGTGATATAAGCGGTTGACTGGTGGAATGCTCAAACCTTCACACATGTGGGATGCTGGGTGGCTAATTCGTTTAAGCCTCATGATCTCAGATCTAATCCAGACTACAGCTGGTTACCTCACAGAGCGATGCACAATTGGGGATTGTGTCGCCCAGGTATGGTTCATTCGGGTAGGGGTCTGTATTTCATCGCTGTCTGCCGATCCCGGCTGGTGACACTGCATGGATCTACTCAGCAGTCGGGAATCAGCAGTCGGGTTCCTGCATGAAAGCAGCTGCTTTTGCAGATAATTGGACAATCCAAATTAAGATGGAAATTGGACATGTTCAGCCCTATGTTGGATGCCAAAAATAGAAATATTTTTCTACAATATTAATAATCAAACTAAAAAGCTTCACACATAACAGCAATTTAAATTGATGAATTGATACTCATAATACATGATTATTATTATAATAATAAATTATTATTTATATTTTTCTGAATATTTCCAATAGAAAAGGGTGTGGGAGGGAATTCACTAGCACTCTTTATAACCACCACCAAAATACTAGTGAACACCCTATTCAGAAATGCACAGTTCAGAATGACACACATGTGGTGTGTGGGGCGACAATGTGCGAGTAACTGTTGAACAAAGCGTAGATTCTTAGAATTCTGCACACGTTACACCTGCATCTGCTGGAGTCACTATGGTAACACACCAGTCACAGAAAACACCAACAACCCCCACCCCCCCCCCTCCAAAGCTACAGCAAGGTAAAACCCCAAGTCAAAAAAATCCCTTCATGCATAAGCCAAGTTGTTTTAGCTAAATGTTCTGTGTTGTTTCATTTACATCCTTTGTAGTGCTGGTTAGGCAAGGAGGGAAGTAACATTTTCGATAACTTTTGCTGTTAAATATTCAGTTAAACTGTTTAGTAAAGTGACGGATGCAACATTTTGGCTTTATCTTCTGATGCACTTGTGAATCTCACCTGAATTCTTGATCGCACCAGTAAAAAACCTAAATGTAATCTTACTAAATGAATTGAATTGTCTCAATTAAAAAAATGGATCATTGTAACTGAATTGAAAATAGTAAATAGACTTAAAAATCAGTGAATGCTTGGATTTGAGTTGCCCTACAGTATTTTAATAGTTGAAGACAATTGGTTTTCTCAGACCATTTGAGTAAACTGAACTCTTGGGTGATAGATTGTACATTTAATATTTTCCAGTGAGGTAATTTGAAAGTGAACCAGTATTGGTGTGTAGAGTTAATTAGCTAACTCTGCCAATGTAACTGAATGAAGACCTGCTTACACACCCCTGCCTTCATCTGAAAGATAGACAGAAAGAGGCACTTTAGAAATAGCAACAGAACCCTGTGTTACTAGATGGCAAAAATGCCACAGTGGACCATGAGCAGTCTTTCTGAAGCAGGCTTTGGAGGATTGAAGCAACCCACAAGGGCCATACAGATTTGATTTGCCCAAGAGAAGTACCACTGTTTAAAAATGATTCATTTATATATATGTCCTTCATACTGTATGTTATAACTAAATTTGACACTGGAGAACTACTGTACCATGAGTGTGTGTGTGTGCGCACGTATTTGTGTTTATGTATATGTGAATATGCTTAGGTGAGTACTTATGTACTATATTTGCATCAAAATGCATACATTGCATGTGTTACGCAATGTGTTATGAGCACCTGACTTCTGTGAGAACGACAAAAGGCTCATGACACACAGTGCAATGCTTATGGACAGTGACACAGTTCTTGTTGTTTTAGCAATGTAATCCAGCACATTGGATTTGAAATGAAACAATGAATATCAGGTTAAAGTGCAGTCTGCCGTTTTAGGATTTAAGGGTATTTATTTACATCTATATCCAGCGATGCATGTAGGAATTACAGCCCATTTTATACATAGTCCCATTATAGAGGGCCAAAGGTAACTGGATAAATTTATGTCATCATAAATAAAGTTGCCTTTTTGTCCTTGGTTGCAAGTCCTTTGCATTTGCTGCCTGTTGCTTGTGACCCATAGTGTCACCAGATACAGGGAATCTTCCCTGGTGATGCTCTGCCAGGCCTGTACTGCAGCCATCTTAAGTTGGGGGGGGGGGCTATGCTTTAAAAAGGACTATAATTCCTACCGGATATGGATGTAAATGCCATCAAATTAGAGCTGCCAGTCTGGACTTTTACCTCTTTTCCATTGTTTAATTTCAAATCCAACATGCTGGAGTACAAACAACAAAAATTGTGTCACTGTCCCAACAGTTTTGCATTTACTTGTACTGTATATCCCTGCGTATTGTACAGTACATATACCGCTGAGGGTGCCTGCTGTTTGCTGTTAACAGGAAAGGCTAATGTAGGCTGCCCCTGTGCTTTCTGGTGTTCCCGAGAGTAAGAGACAGACACTTGTCTTTGTGTTCATCCCTGGGGGATCATCCCTGAACCCCCTCCCCTAAAGGCTGCCTGTCCATCCTGGGCAATAGTTCACAAATCATGTTCTTATTTCATGAGTGAGGTTTGCCGTTTTTGAGCAAACAGTATTTTAATACACTCCTGGATGAGAGCAATAATCTGGATGAGGGTTGTTGGTAGTATTTTTGTCCTTACTTGTGCATGGGTGTGTACATTATATTGTTGAGTCTATAGAGCCAGCCTTTAAGCTGAGAGGTGACTGTAAAAGACTGACACAATTTTAAATATTTTTATATAGTTTTATTGGTTTTTGTTTCAGCACAAATCACTCAGAGCTGTTGCAGCCCTGGTGCTGTGTGGTCTCCAGTACTGTAGGGGGCAGTCGCAGGGTTTACTGTTCATTCTGCCAGCTGAAACAGAAAAGGAAATTAATCAGTTTACTTTGAATGTAAACATTTTCTGGAATCCGGTGACTGTTTACTTTGAATGTAAACTGCTACAAAGTGGGTGGAGCTATCATGCCTCCAGTGGTTCATTTAATAATGACCAATATCTGTAGTCCTTTATGGAAAATTCTGATTGGTTAATTCATCATAAGTTAGAAGCTACATTGCAATTAACACAAATGTATGCAACTTTAGAATTTTAGCAAAATTCACAAATTTGTCAACAAACATTGAGACCAGCTATTTCAGGTAATGCAAATTAAAAACATTTTAAGTCCCCAATCTTACACCTATACTGTGTCTGCATTAAAGACAACCTGAAATCAAAAATCACCTCTTCCTCAATTTAGTCGGTCCTTCATATCCATATGAACACGTCTTAAAGTATATATGTCATTAAATTAATAAAATGTTTTCACACCACACCTTTTTTCCCCATCCATTTCCTGGAAAATTATTTGAATCATCGTCTACCTGTGGGCATGTATGTCGATCAAATGTCTGGCATTTATATAACGCCTTTATCCAAAGCGCTGTACAACTGAGGCTTCTCATTCACTCTTTCATACACACACTCAGGGCGATTGGCTGCCATGCAAAGCACATCTCGTCAAGAGCCATTGGGGGTTAGGTGTCTTGCTCAGGGACACTTCGACACAGCCCGGGCGGGGGATCGAACCGGCAACCCTCCGACTGCCGGACAACCGCTCTTACCGCCTGAGCCAACGTCACCCCCGTATCCCTCCGCCCAGCGGTGCACTCTGAAGGCCGTGCTGAAGGCTCACCTTTCCCCCCTGGTCGCGGGTGCGAACGCGCAGCTTGTTGACCTGCGTCTCGGCCATGTCCGCCCGCTCCTCGGCGTCATCCAGCTCATGCTGCAGCTTCCTGTACTTCCCCAGGTTGCTGTTGGACTGCTCCTCCTACAGAGCGGGAGACAGGGCCCGGGCTCAGTCACAATGCATTACAAAGCATTTAGCAGACGCTCCTATCCAGAGCGACGTACAACGAAGTGCAGATCGAACACAAGGACAAGTGTGAAGAGGACCCTAGAGGACAGTACAGTTCCGAGTCCTAGCGTGACCATTTAGATACAATTGGAACCCTTGAAGCATGCTGCCTACCCTTTCTGGAGCTCTGCAGTCAGGTGAGGAGTGTTCATCTATTATGTTCACTCTTATGTATAAAGCTCTCCATCAGATGACTCCATGTTATATTAGTGATCTAGTGAAGTACTATAATCCGGTTACACAAATGTCTTTAAGATCTGTGTCAATGAAAATTTTAAAACATTCCTTTTACTCGTTCCGAAATTTATGAACATGCTTTCAGTATTAATGGTCCTACGCTTTATAATGACCTACCTATCCATGTTAGAGATTCTAAATCACTAGCAGGTTTTAAGTCTGCATCATACAGTTATTTTTACTATGTAGTCACTGTGTCAATGTATTTTATTTATTTATTTTTGTTGTGTATTTTTGTTTACCACTCAACCATCACGAAAAGAGGTCTGTCATCTGAATGTTTTCTTTTCATTTTAATGTCTTGACCAATGATGCTATCGAGTTTAAATAAAGTATATTATTATTTACAGGCTCTGGCTTGCTATTCAACTTTGCAGTACATTGCTGGGAGGTTCCCATGACCACCACGTTTGGTCATTTGTTCTCTTGTGTGACTTTTAGATTCCCTCTGGAAAATTTAAGCATGACCATAACAATGAACGCATTATAAGAAATACACTGCAAGCGACTCATTTATTGAATGGTTGGTTGATTGGCTGTGCTGTTTGACTTGGGGCGGCCTGTAGCGTAGTGGTTAAGGTAAATGACTGGGACACGCAAGGTCGGTGGTTCTAATCCTGGTGTAGCCACAATAAGATCCGCACAGCCGTTGGGCCCTTGAGCAAGGCCCTTAACCCTGCATTGCTCCAGGGGAGGATTGTCTCCTGCTCAGTCTAATCAACTGTACGTCGCTCTGGATAAGAGCGTCTGCCAAATGCCAATAATGTAATGTGTACTGTAGACCGGGGTGCGAGAACTCACTGCTTCCTCAGCCTGCCTCTTGTAGCTCTTGACTTTAGATTGCAGCTTGTCGATGAGCTCCTGCAGGCGTGCCAGGTTCTTCCTGTCCTCTTCTGTCTGTAACCACAACAACAACAAGACATCTTACCACAAATACAGAGTTAGAGCGTTAACTAGGTTGTTCTCAGGTCATGTATACCTCCGTGAACTAAAACAATACAATTCTACTTTGATGGCAGATTGAGAACAGGGCTGGAACTGTAGCTAAAGCGCTGTTAAAAAGCCCAGATACATGTCTGGAGCCTATGTTCTTCAGGTGTAGGCCAGAGCTGTACCTGGTAGGTCAGCTCTTTGATCCTCCTCTCATACTTGCGAACTCCTTTCTGGAGCTCGTTACTCTTCTTCTGCTCACACTCCAGTTCACCCTCCAGCTCTCTCACCTGAGGGTCAGAGGTCAGAGGTCAGGGGTCAAACATCACCACTGGAAATGCTGCCTTGAGCCACTCTAAACAGGGCTCAGGAGAAGCATTCCACAAATGTATGAGTTTTACACAATGTTAATGAACATGTTTCCATGTGCATATGTGATATAACTACAAGAGTCAAAGTCTGGTACCAGGCCTAGATCAGATACCTTCTCTAAAACACTTTGACCCTTCAGACACCAGTAAAATCATGCCTGACACAAGGGCGGCCTGTGTAAGGTACGCGATTGGGACCCGCAAGGTCGGTGGTTCGATTGTGTAGCCACAATAAGATCCACACAGCCATTGGGCCCTTGAGCAAGGCCCTTAAGGATTTAGACTAAGCAGGAGGATTGTCCCCTGCTTGGTCTAAATCAACTGTAAGTCACTTTGGATAACGGCGCCAGCCAAAATGACATGTAATATAATAATACCTGACCGTTTTTAACAAAACATTAATTTTGTATTGAGAACACAGTCATTTCAAATCATTGTATATTTTGCTTAGTTTAGTTTATATGTCTTTTTGTTTGTTTGTTTTTTCCACATTTTACCATCCTGTAAAGTGGTAAACTATGTGACGAACATAAGGCAGCTCAGCTCAGACGGGTTTGGCATGTTCTGCTCGGATGGGTTCTCACCCTGGTTTCCAGCTTCTGGATCTGCTTCTTGCCGCCCTTGAGGGCGATCTGCTCGGCCTCGTCCAGCCGCATCTGCAGGTCTTTGATCGTCTGCTCCATGTTCTTCTTCATCCTCTCCAGGTGAGCGCTGGTGTCCTGCTCCTTCTTCAGCTCCTCTGCCATCATGGCAGCCTGGAACAGGATTTTAGGGGTCCGGGGTCAAAGGTCAGGGTGACAGATTCATACAGGTTACAGGTCCAGCATACTTGATAATAGATTAGATGTCTACAGTGCAATAATAAAAGTAATACTCAAATCAAAGACATTGGGTATGGCTATTGAATAAGGTCAGTACACTGAAACATTCCTCTGTTTTGTTACTTTTTCTTTTGTAAGTCCAAGTGCATTGTATGAAAAATCCTGTATATATAAAGCCATTATAGGGCAGATCTACAATGCCATACCACAGCATGCCACTTGGGGCAGCAGTCAGACTCACGTCAGTGATGGCCTTCTTGGCCTTCTCCTCTGCATTGCGGCACTCCTGCACGGCCTCGTCCACCTCTACTGACAAGGCAGACAGATCAGCCTCCAGCTTCTTCTTCTGGTTTATTAGAGCTGTGTTCTGGAAGAAGCACAAACCAGATGCAGTGTTGAAGGAATGCATGTTGTTTTCTTTCTCAGCCAAGTGTAATGCAATTGTGAGTGGCAGTTACAGTATAACTCACCTGAGAGAGTGGCAGTTACAGTATAACTCACCTGTGAGAGTGGCAGTTACAGTATAACTCTTCTGTGAGAGTGGCAGTTACAGTATAACTCTCCTGTGAGTGTGACAGTTATAACTCTCCTGTGAGTGTGGCAGTTATAACTCACCTGTGTGTGACAGTTATAACTCTCCTGTGAGTGTGACAGTTATAACTCTCCTGTGAGTGTGGCAGTTATAACTCACCTGTGTGTGACAGTTATAACTCTCCTGTGAGTGTGACAGTTATAACTCTCCTGTGAGTGTGGCAGTTATAACTCACCTGTGTGTGACAGTTATAACTCTCCTGTGAGTGTGACAGTTATAACTCTCCTGTGAGTGTGGCAGTTATAACTCACCTGTGTGTGACACTTATAACTCACCTGTGAGAGTGGCAGTTACAGTACAACTCTCATGTGAGAGTGGCAGTTATAACTCACCTGTGTGTGACAGTTATAACTCCCCTGTGTGAGTGGCAGTTATAACTCACCTATGAGAGTGGCAGTTATAACTCACCTGTGAGTGTGGCAGTTATAACTCACCTGTGTGAGACAGCTATGGCTCACCTGTGTGAGACAGCTACAGCTCACCTGTGAGTGCAGCAGGTTGACGCGCTCGGTGGCCTCCAGCAGCTCGTGCTCGGCCAGTTTCCGGGCGCGGTCGTTCTGCTCCAGGAGGCCCCGCAGCTCGTCCACCTCGGCCGCCAGCAGCGTGTTCCGCCGCTCCGTCACCGCCGCCTGCTCCTTCAGCTCGTCGTTCTGGTGCAGCGTGTCGTCCAGCTCCAGCTGCAGGTCCTGCAGAGCGGCAGCACAGAGACACGGCGCTCAGCGCACAGAGACACGGCGCTCAGCCCACAGAGACACGGCACTCAGCCCACAGAGACACGGCGCTCAGCCCACAGAGACACGTCGCTCAGCCCACCGTGCCCCTGCCAGGGGACAGCTCTGTTCAGTACTGACACGCCTCCATAACCCTGGGACGACCCGGCACCATCGGGGCCATCTAGTGGACATAGCACTAATAGCATCGGTTTCATTTTCAATTGATCTGCCTGCATCTAGGATCTGAATTAGTCGCACTTGGCAGTGGAGTTGTGGCCATTCAAATTGAGTGATTTGTGTGATATTATCATCGTTCTGCACGTTTCAGCACTGCCACCGTACAAGTATGTTGCAGAAATATTTTGTGTGTTTCAGACAGTGTGTTGTCACTGTTGGAAGTGTAACTGTCAGTCTCAGTTATAAAATAGGGGTAACAAAAATATTTGTATTGTGGATATAAACACATTTTCTTTATTTTAGTTTGTTCCCTCTCAAATAGTTTGGGTGCAATATGCCCCTGGCACTATTCATTAGCATACCCGATGTGGAAGGAGGGGTGTGTGACGTGAACGTTTAGAACCACGTTTGGCCGCAGGGGGGCGCCCTCGGGTGGCTGACCTTGATCTGGGCCTGCAGGTGGCGCACTAGCTTCTGGGACTCTGCAGCTTGGCGGTTGGCGTGGTTGAGCTGGACCTCCATCTCGTTAAGATCCCCCTCCATCTTCTTCCTCAGCCGCACAGCCTCACTGCGTGCCCTCACCTCAGCATCCATACTGGCCTGCATGCTCTCCAGCGCCCTCTGGTGGTTACGGCTAGGGGTGGCAGGGAGCAGACGAGTGACAGTTGGAGCGAGTGAGAGAAGGGTGGAGAAAGAGAGGGGGGAAGGAACCAAGCACAATTAGTTACAATTTTATTTTTCATAACCATTCCTGCACTGAGCTCGAAAGGCAGAAAACATAATTTACATCGTGTGACTCAATGCAAAGCCTGAACTCAGGATCTGTCAGATCCTTTGGCCGGTGAGCCAGACATTATGTCAGGTGGGTCTTGTGTCCAAATTCTGCACCGGGTGTATTGTGTGTAAATACTGTGCTAGGATTAATGTTGTGGCAAATGGTTCACTACTCATTTAAATGAAGCTTACACAATAAGCAATGGTTTTCCCTGATGAAGGTGAACTACTGTATTGTTGGCCCATGCTTGTGTGACAGCGTAACACGATTTGCTAAGAGGAAAGCTGGATCAGATGTGTGGGCACTGAAAGTTACATGCAGGAAGAGGACACGGGAGCATATTTTACCGCAGGTTATCGATCTCTTCGTCCTTCTCCGCCAGCTTCCTGTCGATCTCAGCCTTCAGCTGGTTGAGCTCCAGCTGGATGCGCATGGTCTTGCTCTCCTCATGCTCCAGGGTGCCCTGAGAGAGACCAGATAACACAGCTCTGCCTGTGAGCACACAGTGATAACACACTTCTGTCTGTAAGTGCACAGTGATAACACACCTCTGTCTGTAAACACACAGTGATAACAGCTCTGTCTGTAAACACACAGTGATAACACACCTCTGTAAGTGCAGTGATTACACAGCTCTGTCTGTGAGCACACAATGATAATACAGCTGTCAGTAAGTACTCAGTGATAACACAGCTCTGGAAAACACACCGTAATGACACAGCTCTGTCTCTAAGCACACAGTCATAACACAGCTCTGTCTATGAGCACACAGTGATAACATAATGCTGTTTGTACCTCAGCCTCCTCGAGCGCAGCCTGGATCTCGCTCTTCTCTGTGTCCAGGCCTTTCTTGATCTTCTCCAGTTCCTGGATGGTCTTCCCTCCCTGGCTGAGCTGGTCTGTCAGGTCTGCAATCTCCTCTGCAGGTGGGGAGGGGTCAGAAAAGGCCACCTGTTTATCTGGGATATGTTCTACCTGGATACACATTCAGCATGATGCAGAGGATAGGTGGTTATTAGCATTTAGCAGATGTTCTTACCCAGCTTGCAATGTTTTAATATACAATCAATTTATACAGCTGGATATTTACTTTTGGTTGTAATATTTTAGGTTGAGTAACTTGAACAGTCGCAACGCATCACCTAGGCATTGAAGCGGAGTTACAAGCACTGTCCCCCTGCCCATTATACCACACTGGCCCCCTGTTTTTGTTGTTCGTGTTTGTCATTTTGAAACAATTCTTTTTGGAGAGGAACCTTGGAGGTTCTTGTTCTCGCGCTTGACGGTCTCCAGGTGATCGATGGTCTCCTCATAGGCGTTCTTCAGCTTGAAGAGCTCGGTGCTCAGCCCCCGGGACTCCTTCTGGGAGGACTCCAGCTCGGCCTGCGTCTCCTCGTACTTCTGCTTCCAGTCGGCCAGGAGCTTGTCGAAGTTGCGTTGCTTCTTGTCCAGCATGGCCGCGGCGGCGTTGGACCTCTCCAGGTCCACCGCCAGGTCTTCGATCTCCGTCTGCAGCCGGTGCTTGGTCTTCTCCAGAGAGGAGCACTTGGCGTTGGACGCCTCCACAATCTCCTCCGCCTCCTGCAGCCGCACCACCAGCTTCTTCCTGTTTGACGCAAAACAGTATTTTATTTTAAAACACATTTTTTGGTATTTTTCCCATCGTTTCTCAGGATGGGATGCCAGTGTGACTTGCTGGCTGCAGCAACCTCCTATTCAGGACAGTGTAAACAATCTTAAATATTTTTATTTCTTACGAATTGTGTGACTCCAAGTGTGATCTAATAATGCCTTTTCCCTGGTGTTTTTCCACACCTTGGGGTCACATGCACCTGCACATTGTCCCTGTAAAAATGACTCTAAGCAGCCCCAGTAGTGCTCCACTCAATCGCTCACTCACTCATTCATGCACTCACTCATGCACTCACTCAATCGCTCACTAATCCACTCAATCGCTCACTCAATCACTCTCTCACTCACTCATGCACTCACTCAATCACTCTCTCACTCACTCGTGCACTCACTCAATCACTCTCTCACTCACTCATGCACTCACTCAATCACTCTCTCACTCACTCGTGCACTCACTCAATCACTCTCTCACTCACTCGTGCACTCACTCAATCACTCTCTCACTCACTCATGCACTCACTCAATCACTCTCTCACTCACTCATGCACTCACTCAATCACTCTCTCACTCACTCGTGCACTCACTCAATCACTCTCTCACTCATTCGTGCACTCACTCAATCACTCTCTCTCACTCGTGCACTCACTCAATCGCTCTCTTACCAACTCGTGCACTTACTCAATCGCTCACTCACTCTCCCACTCACTCACTCAATCGCTCACTCACTCACTCAATCACTTATTCACTGGCAGAGTGAGCACTCTCCTCCCCAGAGTAATGGCAGTATGGCAGGATTATGGGAAGAGGGGGGCAGGGCCCGGCTTACTTGGCCTCCTCCAGCTCCTCGGTGCGCTGGATGGCATCAGTCTCGTACTTGGTTCTCCACTGAGCCACCTCACTGTTGGCCTTGGACAGGGCACGCTGGAGCTCCGATTTGGCCTCCTGCTCCTCCTCATACTGCTCCCTCAGGAGGTCGCAGTCATGCCTGGAGGACTGCACGGCGTGGGCCAGGGCGTTCTTCGCCTACATCCACCACCCCACAAAAAGTACGGACATCCATCAGGGGTCACTTCAGAGGTTCTAGAAAGTTCTTTGAACGCAATGGGCCTCATACGAGAACTTTTTATTATCATAAACTTATCTTACTTTATTCATATAAGGATTCATACGATTGTGCCACATCGTATTTAACAAACACAACTAACGTCAGATAACTGATAACGGATTAACAGGAACAAGGGATGACTGATACCTAATTGCGTAGACTGCAGTTCATCTGTTTTTGGCAAAACATAATATGGCGGAACTTTGATAAACCTTCTCTTTTTTTCCCCTAAACAGACCACTAAAATATGCATCTGAAAACATTTGAGACGAGAATGCAGTTAACTCGCTAACAATGCAGTTGCTGAATGTTGGTTCACATTGTATCTGCAATGCCTTGTTTTAAAGTTTGATCAGAGTTATGTGTGCCAGGTGAGCTGTGTTGACATGCACTACAAGGCTCTTGTTTACATGACAAACAGAATGACAGGTCAGGGCTACTCGCAAATGTTTTTCCTACATAAGAAAAAAATCTATTTTTTGGTTTTGTTTTAAGAGATTTTACAATTATATTGTATATTACAATTCTAAAGCAGCATATTTATATTTATATTTATATTTGGTAAAAATGAGAGAAGATAACACATCATGTAAATATAAGAATATGAAGACTGATCCTGGTGATATCATCTCTTTGTCATACACTTCCTGTTGGCTCAGGCAGTAATAGCAGTTTTCTGGCAGTTGGAGGGTTGCCGGTTTGACCCCGCCCCTGGGTGTGTCGAAGTGTCCCTGAGCAAGACACCTAGCCCTCAAACGCTCCTGACGAGCTGGTTGGTGAATTGCCTGGCAGCCAATCGCCATTGGTGTGCGAGTGTGTGTATGAACGGGTGAATGAGAAGCATCAATTGTACAGCGCTATATAAATGGCAGCCATTTTGTTGAAGACTGTGGAGGGCACTCACCTTGCCCTCCTCCTCCAGCTGCTTCTTCAGCTCCTCTGCGCTCTGGGAGAAGGAGCTCTTACTGCGCTGCAGCTGGGTGACCAGAGCCTCCCTCTCCTCCAGCTTCCTGCCCAGTTCAGCTGTGTGGGGGGGTACAGGTGAGCTCAGGCTGAGGAGTGTATCCTTCTCTCCCTCTACCCCATCCCGACCTCCCTCTTTCACACATACACTCACCGAGCACCCCATCCCTCTTTCACACATACACTCACCAAACACCCCATCCCTACCTCCCTCTTTCACACATACACTCACCAAACACCCCATCCCTACCTCTCTCTTTCACACATACACTCACCGAACACTCCATCCCTACATCCCTCTTTCACACATACACTCACCAAACACCCCATCCCTACCTCTCTCTTTCACACATACACTCACCAAACATTACATTACATTATTGCATTACATTACATTATTGGCATTTGGCAGACGCTCTTATCCAGAGCGACGTACAGTTGATTAGACTAAGCAGGAGACAATCCTCCCCTGGAGCAATGCAGGGTTAAGGGCCTTGCTCAAGGGCCCAACGGCTGTGAGGATCTTATTGTGGCTACACCGGGATTAGAACCACCGACCTTGCGTATCCCAGTCATTTACCCTAACCACTACGCTACAAACACCCCATCCCTACCTCCCTCTTTCACACATACACTCACCAAACACCCCATCCCTACCTCCCTCTTTCACACATACACTCACCAAACACCCCATCCCTACCTCTCTCTTTCACACATACACTCACCGAACACTCCATCCCTACCTCTCTCTTTCACACATACACTCACCAAACACTCCATCCCTACCTCTCTCTTTCACATATACACTCACCGAGCACTTTATTAGGTATTTATTAGGACTTATTTTTCTTAAGACTTCTACTGCTGTAGCCTATCCACTTAAGAGTTATGATGCGTTGTGTGTTTAGAGATGCCACTGTTGTAATGTGTGGTTATTTGCGTTACTGTCACCTTTCTGTCAGCTTTGACCAGTCTGGCCATTCTCCTCTGACGTCTCTCATTAACAAGCCGTTTCTGTCTGCAGAACTGCTGCTCACTGGATTTGTTTGTTTTTTTGCACCGTTCTTTGCAAACTCTAGAGACTAGTGTGGATGAAAATCCAATTGTATACATTGCACTGCTGCCACACTAATCGCATTAATAAGTAGGCATAATAAAGTAAAAATGTTCCTAATAAAGTGCTTGTGAGTGTACATTCATCACTTTCTCCCTCAGTTCTCCATTCTTCCATCGCTCCCTCCCTCCCTCCACCTGTATTCATCCATATATTGGTGGTTTTTCTCTCCCCCCAGCTCACCGCTCTCTGCCTGTGCTTTCGCTCTCTGGGAGTTGGCATCGTTCAGCTGCCTCTGCAGCTCCTCCACTTTGGCCTTGGACTCGCTCAGCTGGTCCTCGTACATCCTGCACATCTTCTCCGAGCTGGACTGGGGGGAGAGGACTGTGTTAGAGACCATACGCGCACGTAGACACACATATGCGGGCACATACACCACATTCCATTACAAAGCATTTAGTCGACGGCTCTTATCCAGAGCGACGCAGAACGAAGTGCAGATCAAATACAGGGGCAAGTGTGCAGAGGACCCTAGAGGACAGAGCGGTTTCAAGTCCTATCGTGACTGTGCAGATACAGTTGGAACCCTTGAAGAATACATGTACAACACAACACATCTGCACGCATACATATGCACATATGCACACACACCTGCAGACATACCCGTACACGAACACATAGTACATACACAGAGACACATACATGTATACACACACACACACACACACACACACACACACACACACACACACGCACACCTTGCCCTTGGAGAGCTGCTCCAGGTTGGAGGCCAGGTCGTCGGCCTCCATCTTGGCCTCGCTCCTCTCCTTCTCCAGTTTCTGCTTGACGCGCTGCAGGCTGTCGATCTGCTCGCCCAGCTCGGACATGCTGTCGGCGTGCTTCTTGCGCAGGGCGGCCGCCGTGGCCTCGTGGTGCAGCATGGCCTCCTCCAGGTCCCGCCGTAGCTTCAGGAACTCCACCTCCCGCTTCTTATTCATCTCGATCTGGGCGGAGGTGGCCCCGCCCGCCTCCTCCAGCCGCTCGCTCAGCTCCTCCAGCTCCCGCGCCACGTCGCCCCGCTGCTTCTCCACCTTGGCCCGCCACGTCCGCTCCGCCTCCAGCTCCTCCTCCAGCTCCTCAATGCGGGCCTGGGGGAGGGGCAAGCACGGTGAGTCCACCTCTCACAACGCACACCGACACCCTAAAACACATACACCTGTCACCATTATACTCTCTAATGCACACCTACACCCTCACACACAGACACCTGTCACCATTATACTCTCTAACACACATCGACACCCTCAAACACAGACACCCGTCACCATTATACTCTCTAACGCACACCGACACCCTCACACACAGACACCTGTCACCCTTATACTCTCTAACACACATCTACACCCTCAAACACATACACCTGTCACCATTATACTCTCTAACACACACCTACACCCTCAAACACATGGTCTGACCAGCTCAAACTATGTTTTGAAACACCATAGCTTTACCAGCTACCAGCTCAGACGAGCTACCAGCACTAGCTGGTTGACCAGCTCATACCCAACTAGACCAGTGTTATGACCAGCTTATGACTAGCTTGATCAGCCCAATTTTCAAGCTGGTCAAGCTGGCGTAGCTGAATTTTATCGTCGGGCTGTCAACCTTACAGTACCTGCAAACACATCTACACCTGTCACCCTTATAATATATTCTAACCCCCACATACACCTCCAACCCTTATGATACTCTAAACCCAGATAACTGCAGGATCTGTTGTTTTTTGTTGTCATTAAGTATTTATAGCATTTGCGTTTGGCTGTAAAGTGTACTGCCTTAGTAGACCCTACAGTTCTCCACGATCGGTTGTGTGGTTGGGATTTCCAGCAGAATCAACAGCCCAGCATTGGTCTATGTGCTGCACGTGCCCAGAGAGCAGTGGATCCACAGTTCGGTTTAACCGTGGTAAATAATTGTGACTGCTTGAGCCCCTAAGCACTGAACTTCCTGCAGACCAAAGCCCTCTGTGGCCGGGGGGGGGTTCAGTGGCCTGTTCTGCACTGCCTCATGGAGCTCCAGATGAGGATCAGTGTTCTCACCTGTAACTCTTTGATCTTCTTCTGTAGCTGATTCACCAGGGCTTGCTCATCCTCAATCTTTGAACTGATCTGATTCATTTCAAAATCTTTCCTGATTAAATGAATGGGACAGAGGGGGAATTAATAACCACAGAACAGTGAGATGTGAGCAAACTAAACTTTAAAAAGTTATCCTTCACGCTTACATGATTGAATATAATCACAAACTCCTGCATTGTTTCATAATCTCCTCATCGACAGTAACACCAGCAATGTCAATCCCTCTGCTCATTCACCCATACTTGATGTCCCTTATTGTGATGTCACATGATTACACACAATTCCACCAGACTGTGGGAAGGTAACACTTATAATCCTTTAGCGCACAAGCCTATAAGGCCTGATTGGACACAGCGGGTCACATGATGCTCCATAATATACAGACAGCATAGTCAAATGAACTCACTTCTTCAGCTTTTCCTCTAACTGCTGCTTGTCATTCTCCAGGTCCATGACGGACTCCAGGGACAGCTTCAGATCCCCTTCTAGTTTGCGCTTGGCCCGTTCCAGGTCCATACGCACTTTCTTCTCCTGCTCCAGGGAACCTTCCAACTGGGATGGGGGGAGAGTGATCTCAGGTTAGTGGGCCATACTGTTAAGCAATTTACAGCTGCATTCTATCACTATGTGCTCAATGTTACTGCAACTTATGATTCCATGACTGGTACCTTCTCAAGAATTGAATGGAAATGAGCCAGTGAAAACCAACTGCAGCTTCAAGGCTTTTTTAAAATGATTTATTATGAGGGCTGTTACCAGTTACTGTAGATCAAAAGTGTAACCAAGTTCCTTAACATTATTACAACTTACTTTCACATAATGAATTTGCAAGGCACAATTCTGTTTCTTTATAATATGCAAATTATGACCAAATAGATTTCCCTATACAAGAGAAAGTATGACTTGACTTCAGTAGTTGGTAGTCTTGGTTGTAAACTCACGTCATCGACTTGCTGCTCCAGCTTGGCCTTGGCTTTGTTGAGGGTGTTGACCTTGTCCTCCTCAGCCTGAAGGTCTTCCAGGGTCTGCTGGTGAGCTTCCTGCAGGGCCTTCTTCTCCTTTGTCAGCCTCAGGATCGTGTCATCCAGAGCGGCCATCTCCTCTATCAGGTTTTTCACCTGGAGAAAGAGTGGGAGGGAGGGAGGTGCCGGAAGGGAAGGGAGAAGGACAAAAACAAGAAGTGGTGAGGAGCATGTTTTATCTGGTCCTGCTGTAAAGCACCTTTAAATGTGATTAAAATGTTTGTTTATAATAAAAAAATTTAAAAAAGCGAGTGATTCGGTAAGATTATGAATATTCCAACCTAGAATTGAGCAACTGTTTTGCTTTTAGTTTTGCTGCATCTAGCCTTTACAGTGGCCTAGTTACGGTCAATATTCAATCAATATTTGATATAAAAATTATATCTTTAGCCTCTAGTTAAACACCTGGATGACTGAATTATTGTTATAACTTGTTTGTAAATTATTACATTATTATATTAATATAATATTATTGAATATTATATTAACTGACGTGATTTATTCATTGATAAGGAGGTGACAAAAGTGATGCTGAACATTTCTGTCTTAGAGGGCCCAAGAATTGGCAAACGCAGAAGCCTCACCTTGTTCTCTGTGGCGTGCTTCTCCTTCTCCACCTTGGCCAGGGTGATCTCCAGGTCGTCAATGTCCTTCTTCAGCTCAGAGCACTCATCCTCCAGTTTGCGCTTCTTGGTCTGGAGGTTGGAGGTCATTTCCTCCTCGTCCTCCAGACGCTCCGTCATCTCCTTCACCTTGGCCTCCAGCTGGATCTTGGCCTTGATCAGCTGGTCACAACGGTCCTCCGCATCTGCCAGGTTATCCTGCTCCTAGAGACACCGAGGGAAACTGATAATCAGTTATATTTATTCAGAAGAGAATGTTTTTCCCTTTGCCATATTGCTTCAGATAAATCATTACAATCTGTGAGTTAGCCTTTTAAACCGTAGTTTAGCAAACCTGGCCCCCAAAGTCAGGGATGTCAAACTCAATTCCCAGGGGGCCGCAGTGTCTGCAGGTTTTTGTGGTTTCCTTTCAATCCACTGACAATTAAGTCAATAAGCCAATCAATGACTTGAATGAACCACAGGTGCTGAGAACAACGCGAAAACCAGCAGACATTGCGGCCCTCCAGGACTGGAGTTTGACATCTGAGCCCTAAGCCATCATTCTCTGTTATCCATCCATCCATCCATTATCTGAACCCACTTATCCTGAACAGGGTCGCAGGGGGGCTGGAGCCTATCCCAGCATACATTGGGCGAAAGGCAGGAATACACCCTGGACAGGTCGCCAGTCCATCGCAGGGCACACACACCATTCACTCACACACTCATACCAATGGGCAATTTAGACTCTCCAATCAGCCTAACCTGCATGTCTTTGGACTGTGGGAGGAAACCGGAGTACCCGGAGGAAACCCACGCAGACACGGGGAGAACATGCAAACTCCGCACAGAGAGGCCCCGGCCAACGGGGATCCGAACCCAGGACCTCCTTGCTGTGAGGCGGCAGTGCTACCCACTGCACCATCCGTGCCGCCCATTCTCTGTTATGTAAGAATCAAATAAACAGTAAACTATTGCTGACGACCCAAAAACAGAACTTTGCCTCATGTTTCCTGGATTTTGAGCAGCTCACTTCCCCTCATTGTTTGCAGGTAAGTAGAGATACGTAGGTAAAGGTGCGCTTGCCCGAGGATACTCACAGCCTGGAGCTGCAGGGAGATGTCGTTCTTCTCTTGGGTCAGGGTGACCTGCTTCTCCTCCAGCTCCTTGCGCTTCATCTCGGTCTTCTCCAGCCCTTCCTTCAGCTTCACCATCTCCTCCTTCACGGCAGCCAGCTCCTTCTCTGTGGCCGCGCTCTTCAGGAGGGGCTTGATCTTGAAGAAGAGCTTCATCCAGGGCCAGTGCTTCACTGCGTTGAAGGCCCGGATGTTCCACTGGATGACCATTAGGGCCTCTCTGTAGAGCAAATGGGAAGGATTTCATGGGTGCGCAGTCTGGGTAATAGAGACCAAAGCTGTGTCCTAATTCTTTTCCCTCCTCACCTTCTTTCCCCCCCTCCCCCGCTACCACTCGTTTCCTACCCAGAATGCACAAACATAATTTAACATACAACATACAGAACATACTTCAGCCCATATATTCAGTGGTCCTCACTCCTGGTTCTGGAGAGACACTGGTTTTTGACCCAAGAAATCAGGTGAGGTTTGTTAAATGCTTTAATTGATCAATTAAGTGCGGAGTAACAACACAATCCAGAGAACCCTGCAGCTCTCCAGGACCAGGAGTGAGGACCACTGCAGACTAGGGATTTATATTGAAATGGGCCAAACTCTTATTTCACCCCTGCAGGTTAAAACAGCTGCATAGGTTTAAATAATTGAGGTACAACATCATCATTACTATCTCCTCCATCATCCTGTCCATCTTCATCACCATGGTGATAATTATGCTCATTTCCTCTCCATCCCCATCACCGTGGTGACGGCTGAGCCCTCCCTCCATCCCCATCACCGTGGTGACGGCTGTGCCCTCTCTCCATCCCCATCACCGTGGTGACGGCTGTGCCCTCTCTCCATCCCCATCACCGTGGTGACGGCTGTGCCCTCTCTCCATCCCCATCACCGTGGTGACGGCTGTGTCCTCTCTCCATCCCCATTACCGTGGTGACGGCTGTGCCCTCTCTCCATCCCTGTTACTGTGGTGATGGCTGTACTCACTTCCTCTCCATCATCTTCTGCAGCTCTATCCTCATGATCTTGCCCCGGCTGACGGACTGCAGCATGGTGAGTATCTTAGCCAGCCGCTCATCTCTCATCTCCTCCAGGAGGCCCAGCAGACCGGCCTTGAAGAACACCTGGGAACCAGAAGCGCACAGAACTCAGAACCCTGGGAAAAAACCTCAGGGCAGGCAAACTAGGCACTGTCCACCTTCTGAAAATACCAAAGGCCCCTATGGTTCACAGCTTACCTTGGTGTGGCCGAATTTGTACTGGTTGTGGTCGATGGGAAGAGAGCCCAGCAGCTTCTCGGCTGCCTTCCTGCTGTCCACAAACTTATCGTCCGGGATAGCATGGGGGTTCAGGATGCGGTACCTGCAAGAAGAGAGAGTTTAGTCCTAGTCCTTAGCCTTAAAAACCCTGTCTGTGTGTGCGTTTGTGTGTATGTACAGTATGTATGCATGTGTGTGAGTGCATGTGTGTGTGTGTGTGTGTGTGTGTGCATGTGAGTGCATGTGTGTGCATGTGCATGCATGTGTGTGTGTGCATGTGAGTGCGTGTGCATGCATGTGTGTGTGTGCATGTGAGTGCATGTGTGTGCATGTGCATGCGTGTGTGTGCATGCCACACTCACCGCTGTTTGAAGTCAGCGTACAGGATGCGGTTGGGGAATCCCTTCCTGCAGATACGGATCCCCTCCAGCACACCATTACAGCGCAGCTGGTGCAGCACCAGGAACGGGTCCATAATCCCTAAAGCGCCCAAGAGACACTACATGGGACCGGACTACTAGCCTACAGCCATGCCACCATGTGAAATGGGCTCAGGCGGTGAGAACAGTCGTCTGGCAGATGCCCCGGCTGTGTCAAAGTGTCCCTGAGCAAAGACACCTAACCCCTAATTGCTCCTGACAAGCTGGTTGGTGCCTTGCATGGCAGCCAATCATCGTTGGTGTGTGAGTGTGAATGGGTGAATGAAAAGCATCAATTGTACAGTGATAAAGGCACTATGGTAAATGTCAGCCATTTACCATTTACCATGCACCCTGCTTCTTGTGGGCTTGGTTAGTACTTGGCTGGGAAACCTCCTGGGAAAACTAAGTTTCTGGTGGAAGTAGTATGGGTGGACCAGCAGGGGGCAATCTTCCCTCTGATTATACCGGTAGCTCAGGTAAGACTAAGGGTGTGTTATATCTGTACCGCAGGTGTGGTAGTGTTATACCTGCAGCTCAGGTAAAGGTGAGAAGATGCTGTACCTGGAGTCTTGGTCTCATTAGGGATGATACAGCGGACAAAATGAGGCTGGGTGCAGCGCAGGTTGGTCATCAGCTTGTTCAGGTTTTCCTACAGATGGACAGACAGTTGTGTTAAAGGTATAATAGGTAAGATTTTGTGTTAAGACATTGTTACAAGACCATTGTAAATCCCTTCCTATCATTGAAAAAGGCTCACTGACATGTTGACTCACCCTCTGCCTGTGTTTATAGTCCCTAAATTCGGGTTTCAAAATATACAGTTGACACTCATTGTATAACTGTACAATAATTCAAGCTCATTAGTTGAAAATTGGTTCTAATTACCACAGCCAATTTTGTTTACAGAGAAGGGGAAGGGATAAGCAGTGCTGTGGTTTGAAGGTGTTTGTTGCTGCTATTCCTCTCTTGACCATTAGTCCGAAATTACCTATTGTACCTTTAATCCTGAGAAGTTTGGCATTGGTTTTTCAACCTACTAATTTTCACGAGGAGGCCAACCAATGTACAAACTTAAGAAAGCCCATTTATTTTCATATCAATAAAAGAGCAAGACCCTGATGGTGTCTGAAGCCGTGTCATAGATCTTCTGTAAAGTGTTGTATATAAATTATAAACAGGCAGTTTACTGAATGCTAAGGTGTTCTAAAGGCTCCTAATTTCCACGTCCTTTCACTGAGATCTTCTGGAAAGCTCCAAGTGGGGTGGGGTGGGGGGCGAAGCAGACGAGGGCAGAGCCAGCACAGACTTAAAGTGATGTTCATGTGTCAGTGTCCCTAAACATCACTGCAAGTCTTAACTGCCTCCCTCTCTGAGACCCCACCATATCCTGGTACGCTCAGGACGGGAAGTGTCAGGCTGAGAGGAAAGCTTGGATGCCTCACCTTGTGCAGCTGTGACACTGTTTGGAAGGATGCTGCTTTTTTCCTCTTCTCCTTGACTCCTGGTACATGTATCACTGCTGCTGGCAAAGACAAACTTTTCAGAACAGACATAGAAGGAACAGACACACTCACATTTCAGCACTGACATCAAGGGAACAGACACACTCACATTTCAGTACTGACGTCAAAGGAACAGACACGCTCATATTTCAGCACTGACATAAGAGGAACAGATATGCTCACATTTCAGTACTGACATAAGAGGAGCAGACATGCTCATATTTCAGCACTGACATAAGAGGAACAGACACGCTCATATTTCAGCACTGACATAAGAGGAACAGACACGCTCACATTTCAGCACTGACATCAAGGGAACAGACACACTCACATTTCAGTACTGACATAAGAAGAGCAGACACGCTCCCATTTCAGTACTGACATCAAAGGAACAGACACACTCACATTTCAGTACTGACATCAAAGGAACAGACACGCTCACATTTGAGCACTGACATAAAAAGAACAGACACACTCACATTTCAGCACTGACATAAGAGGAACAGACACGCTCACATTTCAGCACTGACATAAAAAGAAGACACTCACATTTCAGCACTGACATCAAGGGAACAGACACACTCACATGTCAGCACTGACATCAAAGGAACAGACACACTCACATTTCAGTACTGACATCAAAGGAACAGACATGCTCACATTTCAGCACTGACATCAAAGGAACATACACGCACACATTTCAGTACTGACATAAGAAGAGCAGACACGCTCCCATTTCAGTACTGACATCAAAAGAACAGACACACTCACATTTCAGTACTGACATAAGAGGAGCAGACATGCTCATATTTCAGCACTGACATAAGAGGAACAGACACGCTCATATTTCAGCACTGACATAAGAGGAGCAGACACGCTCCCATTTCAGTACTGACATTAAAGGAACAGACACACTCACATTTCAGTACTGACATCAAAGGAACAGACACGCTCACATTTGAGCACTGACATAAAAAGAACAGACACATTCACATTTCAGCACTGACATAAGAGGAACAGACACACTCACATTTCAGCACTGACATAAAAAGAAGACACTCACATTTCAGCACTGACATCAAGGGAACAGACACACTCACATGTCAGCACTGACATCAAAGGAACAGACACACTCACATTTCAGTACTGACATCAAAGGAACAGACATGCTCACATTTCAGTACTGACATCAAAGGAACACACACGCTCACATTTCAGCACTGATATCAAAAGAACAGACATGCTTACATTTTAGCATTGACATCAAAAGAACAGACACACTCACATTTCAGCACTGACATAAGAGGAATAGACGCACTCACATTTCAGTACTGACATCAAAGGAACAGACACGCTCACATTTCAGCACTGACATAAAAAGAAGACACACACATTTCAGCACTGACATCAAGGGAACAGACACACTCACATTTCAGCACTGACATAAGAGCAACAGACAAGCTCACATTTCAGCCCCCCACCCACATTCACGATACCCCTGCCTCCGACCACCACCGAGTTTGAAACTGAAATTGCCGGTATCCATACCAACATCTGCGCCCACATAATTTTCATACAGGCTGGCCAGGAGTTTGCTGGAAGATTTCTGGAAACAGGCCACCACTGTTTCATTCAGCGGGTCTTTGTTTTTGTCCAGCCAGCCACAGATATTGTACGGTACCTGAATAAGACACACAGATACAACATGCTACAATAAACTGACTGCGTTATCAATCTATATCAATATACTTTTTCATATTAAACTAAATGTTTACCGTCCATCTTTGAAACATTTGTCCATAAAAATATAAAAAGATTTCACAGCATTGTGCTTTCCTATCCTATTTTTTTTATCAATGAATATTAATAAATAAGTGTTCCACAAAGCAAGGTCAGGAATGTAAACACATTCATTCATTGTATTATACATTCTGCAGACATGCAACAAGTATTCATAAGAACAACCTAGTGACAGCTACAAAATAAATGATTCATATTACATATTACTGTTATTACAACACAAGCCATGTAACAGTGTATCTTTTCTCAATCAATTTTGTGTTATCGTACATGAATAATGCTTTAGACGGCTGTTATATATTGTTTATATATATATATATATATATATATATATATATATATATATATGTACGTTATTGACACATTATAAATGATGCAGTTCATTGTTGCCAAAAAAACTATTTCAGCACAACATTGCATTACCCTGCTGTATGACAGAGAAAAGCAGTTTTATTATTTCAGTAATCCCATGATGTCCCTCTCCAGCGGGCCGCACTCACCACACCAGCGTAGTGCATCAGCTCAAAGTGTGCCTCGTACTTGCGCTTCTTGTCTGGTCTGGGTTTCTGGAAGTTAGCAGACTTCCCGATATGGTTGTCGTACATCTTGGCCTTAAAGCTGCTGTCTGAGGCTTTGGGGAACATGCACTCCTCTTCAAGGATGGACAGAATCCCCAAGGGCTTAGGAAACACGCAAGTTAAACATTACTACTTTACCCCATATTCACATTACACAACCTGCCCTAAAGTTTGCCAGTAATAAATGTATTATTTTCCAACAACTATTATTTTTTTTAAAGTGCTTCATGTTTAAAGCTAAATCCCCAAAAATGTAATAAACAACTAATACATTTAAAACAGAAAACAACACCCAAGTGCTAAACATTCCCCATGGTAGACCCTGTCCCTACCTCCTTCTACATTATTATCAAATATATTAATTGTTTATAACTTTTCTGTATTGATGCATGCTTCCCATTTATGTCACCTTCTTTCAAACAATTCCAGCTGCCCCTTGACTTTATGTGTCAAGTTTTCCTTAATGTGTATTTTCTTCCACCAGTGCTACTTTGATACCTGGGGCTTTGATGTTTTCAGATGTTTAACCCTTGTGTAGTCTTAACATTCTGTATACTCTCCTTACCCTAAGGGTCAAAAATGACTTTCACTTCCACTAAACCCCTAAAATAAAGCCGCTTAATTGAATTTCTATTTTTCAAATCTATTTTGCATGAAGAAACAACCTGTCACTCATCACAAACTTTGTCATGAAAAGTTGATAAAATATCATTTAGGGGGTTTTCTGCTGTTACACATAGTGGCGGGTCATTTTTGACCCTAAAACAACACAAGGGTTAAATTATTTGCTTTAATGCTATAATCATACTTATTCTTGTAAGGTGCCTATCCCTTTCTTCTATTTATAATCCCTAGTTGTAGGTTCTCCAGGAGGACAGGCCCATAGTTCATTATCAAGTCCATCTTGAGGAGAATTACCCGTGCTCTACGTATACCCTCACAAAATGCCTTCATGTGTCGGACATGGTTATGGTTAACTGAGTTTTACCCACATTCCCTTCAGCTTTTTGTGGTTAGCAGCGGAGAATGTTTTACTTGTTGCATAGGGATTATAAAAAAACACTCTTCTATCTTCCATGCACATTCTCTCCAAAACTATGTGCATGTAGTTTTATGTATATATATATATGAAAGACTTTCCAGTCCCGATATTCATATTTAATTCCTTTTTTCCACCGTAACCTTGCCCTTATTTTCCAGTTTGCCACAATTTGCTGCGATCTGATGCCCATAGAATAGTTTCATTTCTTTTCAATGATATTGGGGAATTGTGTGTTAATGTGATCTGGTTAATGAAACATTCTTGAACTCTTGACATGTTATTTAAAAAAATTATCCAGTCTTGAATATCTATCATACAATTGAGGGTAGAATGAGAAGTTCTCCATCCATCTACCACTCCTATTTTGGTTGTTGTTCTTCTATGCACTCTACACAGGTACAGGATATTTGAATACAATGGGATTTTATTTCCTAATACGGTTGAGCACCTTCTCAATGAGGTCGATGCAGGCCTGCAGGTCCAGGCCGAAGTCGATGAAGGTCCATTCGATGCCCTCCCTCTTGTACTCCTCCTGCTCCAGGATGAACATGTGATGGTTGAAGAACTGCTGCAGTTTCTCATTGGTGAAGTTTATGCACAGCTGCTCAAAGCTATTGAGCTAGAGAGAGAGAGAGAGATCATTTTAATTTGATATTTTTACTTCACCATTATTTTAATCTACATCTCTATTTAAAGTCTATCATGCATATAAACTATAAAGTACATTTAAAGTTAAAAAAAATGAATTGAGAGAAAGAAATGAGGTGGCGATGGCCTGTTCGTGATGCATTCATTGATAAATCGGACAACAAAGGGGAGACATACGTCAAAGATCTCAAATCCAGCGATATCCAACACCCCGATGAAGTACTGGCGGGGAAGGGTGGTGTACAGGGTCTTGTTTATCCGGCCCACCATCCACTTGAACATGCGGTCGTAAGTGGCCTTGGCCAGAGCTCCCACCGCATAGTTAACCTATTACAGTACAAACACACACACACACACACACGCGCACGCGCGCACGCACGCACGCACGCACGCACGCACGCACGCACGCACGCACGCACGCACACACACACACACAGGGAAGCTGAATCTTAGTGAGGTTCTTGGACACAGAGATGAAGTGATACTTGCAGCTTTCAGCACAATTACCCTCACCTGTTCCACATTCTGTCCCTTGACAACGTACTCGTTGCCCACTTTAACGCGAGGATGCAGAAGCCCCTTAATGAGGTCGGCTGAGCTCAACCCCATCAGGTAGGAGGCCTTGTCTGCACCTGAAGAGAGGACATACCCACATCACACACATGTCCATCGAGGCAAGCAGCCATTGGCTCAAAACAGATCCCCGTCCCACATCTCGCCAATCAGCCAAGGAACACTGAGTTCAGGACATGCCCCCATCACACAACCATGGCTGGCAGCAGTGAGTTCAGTAATACATGTCATTTGGCAGATGCTTAAAGTGCAGTTGATTTTAGACTAAGCAGGAGACAATCCTCCCCTGGAGCAATGCAGGGTCAAGGGCCTTGCTCAAGGGCCCAACAGCTGTGCGGATCTTATTGTGGTTAAATCCTTCTTTAGAACACACAAAGGGCTCTTTCCAATCGCTTATTTTCCACTTCCTCTCTCCTGTTCCTTTGCCTGACCTGGAAATCGATCGAGGTCACCATCTTTAAGGAAATTCCAACCTGTTTTATGTAAAGATAGAAATAGAAGTTAGGAAGCTCCCAAACCTTTCTTGAGCAAGGAAACATCCTTTGAGGAAGTATTTTTTCGGAAAGCATGATGTATAAATGATCAACCTGTGGATCCACCTCTCCCCATCAGCCATGTCTGCAACTGACGTGAGTTCAAATGAACACTTGAAGGAACAAGGACAACCCATTTGTCTAATTCAATTTCCTTTCTTCCCCCCACCATGGGTGGAGCTAGGAGTAAGAAAAGGAGCAACACATGGAATAAATAGGTGAACAATAAACAATTGGAAGGAGCCCAAATGCTGACTGTAGAACTGGCTGTTCAACTCTTCATATTTGATAAGGTTTAGTGCACATTGTGTCTGGGAAGGGTTTGTTTATGGTTCTCTTTCTGGTTGTGCTTTGTGATTGCAGTTTGTAGCTTTAAAAAGCTACAATCCTGCTGATTGTAGTTCATGTTGCAGTTGTGGTTTGAGTTGTGGATGTCCATGTTACAGCTGCGGTGTGGATCATGTTTTGTGGGTGTAATAAGGTTGCGGTTGAGGTTACAGTTGCAGGTGTAGATCATGTTTTGTGGGTGCAATAAGGTTGCGGTTGAGGTTACAGTTGCAGGTATAGATCATGTTTTGTGGGAGTGGTATGGTTGGGTTGTGGTTGAGCTTTTCATTCTGCTCTCACTTTCAGTGCCATCAGCCTCAGCCTGCTCCTCGCGCGGCTTCAGTTTGAACTTCATGTTTCCGAAGTGCATGATGGCGCCCACTATTTTATAGCAGCCGTACTTTTCCTCTGCACTGAAACCCAGGATGTCCATGGCACGCTGGGAATGGAGGAAAGAGATGGGCAAAGAGAAAGGGAAGAGAGACAGAAAAATACGCATGATGATTACAGCACCAACAACAGTGTAACACCTGCTCCATATACACTCACTGTGCAGTTTATCAGGTATTTATTAGACATTACATTATTGGCAGACGCTGTTATCCAGAGCGACGTACAGTTGTTTAGACTAAGCAGGAGACAATCCTCCCCTGGAGCAATGTAGGGTTAAGGGCCTTGCTCAAAGGCCCAGTGGCTGTGCGGATCTTATTGTGGCTACACCGGGATTAGAACCACTGACCTTGCGTGTCCCAGTCATTTACCTTAACCACTACGCTACAGGCCGCCCCACATACTTTTTAACTTATTGGTCTTCTGCTTCTGTAGCCTATCCACTTAAGAGGTTGAACGCATTGTGTGTTCAGAGATGCTCTTCTGCATACCACTGTTGTAATGTGTGGTTATTTGCCTTGCTGTCACCTATGACCAGTCTGGTCCATCTCCACTGACCTCTCTCATTGACGGTCATTTTTGCCTGTAGAACTGCTGCTCACTGAATGTTTTTTTGTTTTTCGCACCATTCTCTGAAAACTCTAGAGACTGTTGCACACGAAAATTCCAGGAGATCAGCAGTTTGAGATATTCAAACCACTCTGTCTGGCACTAACAATCATTCCACGGTGAAAATCACTTAGATCACATCTCTTCCCCATTCTGACATTTGGTCTGAACAACAGCTGAACCTCTTGACCACATCTGCATGCTTATATGCATTTAGTTGCTGCCACATGATTGGCTGATTAAATATTTGCATTAACAAGCTGGTGTACATGTCTACACAATGAAGTGCTCAGTGAGTGTATACTGTACAGTGTACATTATATATTATATATTATATTAATGCATCAATATTCCCTCTCCTGGCCCTAAACGGCTGAATAATGTACTGTTTCGTAGTATTGTATTGTATTGATCTACCTGTCCTGCACTGTATTGTTTTATATTGTATTGTATTGTGCATTCTTTCTGTTACAGAGGGTCTTCCCATCCTTACATCTGTCCCCTGGAGCTCCTCCCCATCATCCAAGTTCTCCACTGTGGTGACTCCCTGAGAACAGAAGTGGTAGTCGTAGGGGTTCGTGGAGACCAACAGCATGTCTGAAAGAAGGGAGAGAGAGGGGGTATGTGGAGACCAGCACCCTTTCAATAGAACAGACAGGGGGGAACAGACACTGCCACCCAAGACCTGTCGAGGGTGGCAATGTAGCATAATGGCTAAGGGGCTACTCTTGCAACTCAAGACATTTGATTTCCATGTGGAGTACCCTTGTGTAAGGTGTTTAACTTCAGTGTTTCCTTCAGTAAATATAAGTTCCTCTGGAATTGACCCTGTGTTCTGGGTTACACCATGCACACAGTTTGGTGTAACCCAGATCCTGTCTGCTTGAATACAGACCAGCCTGTTTCAATACAGTTCAGCCCCTTGTGAGTACATAAAGACCCATCTGAGTATGGATTGGTCACAAAGCCCTCTTACCCTGAAGCTCTGGTTTCTTCTGGGACAAAATCTGGTAGTAGATATGGTAGCTCCTCTCTCCGGGCTGCTGAAAAATCACTCTGGATTTTTCCAGAAGATCTATAAAAGAATTCAATGTTTAAGCACTGAACCTCTGTTTTAGTTGAAACTGCAATATATGACAAAACCTATTAAAATCATGAATTGTCTGGTCACATGACTTTGCGTTGATTGAATACCTCCTACACCGTACTTACAGATGTCAATGTCAGCAGAGGCCAGTTTCCCTGTGTGACCAAAGTGGATTCTGATGAACTTGCCCTGTGAGATAGATGAGACAATATATAAATACATATATACTCTTTTTAAAAGAAGAGCAGACATTGCTCCCCCTTTTGCATTTATTTCACTTTGTTCAGACAGGAGCACAGCAGAGTGGTGCAGTGGGCAACACTGTTGCCTCACAGCAAGAAGGTCTTTCTGTGTGGAGTTTGCATGTTCTCCCCGTGTCCGTGTTGGTTTACTCCAGGAACTCAATTTTCCTCCCACAGTCAAAAGGTTAGGTTAATTGGAGAGTCTAAATTTCCCCTAGGTGCGTGAATAGTCTGTGTGCCTATCTTGCTCAATCTTGCTGGGATAGGCTCCAGCACCCCCCCACGACCCTGATGAGGAATGAACGGGTTGGATAATGGATGGATGGATGTTCAGACAGGGGTAAAGAATATAGGACTACAGGTAGAATACTGATAGAGAGGTAGCTTATTCATTGGCTGAGAAAATTGATCAACATGTTGCAGACACCCCCAGTAGTTTCATCAGAAATGGCTTATGCTCACAAAGCGGGACGAGTTGTCGTTCCTCAGCGTTTTGGCGTTACCAAAAGCCTCCATGGCTGGGTTAGCCTCAATTATCTGGTCCTCTAGGGTCCCCTGAGAGCAGGAGGCAGGGAGAGAGATAAAAATAAGTAAGGGATAATCCAGGACATTATTTTTCAATATCAGAACTGTTTTTTTTCCTTCTCTGGCCTATTTTCCAAACACTGACACAATTCAAAGTGATCAGTTCCTTAGTTAATCATCTGTATATCTGGGTATCTCTGGAAAGTGTGAGGAATTTTTATTATTTTTCAAATAAGTAATTATCACTGCATAACATTAATGGCTGAGCGACGTACATTTGGTTAGACTAATCAGGAGACAATCCTTAGCTGGAGCAATGCAGGGTTAAGGGCCTTGCTCAAGGGCCCAACAGCTGTATGGATTATATAGTGGCTACACCGGGGATAGAACCATCGACCACCAACCTTACGGGTCCCAGTCATGTACCTTAACCACTACACAGTTCTGTTTGGGCATTAGAAAAAACTCACCCCTGTTTTCGTGGCAGGACCCTGCAAAAAAAACAAAACATTATTACTCAAGCACGATTCAGAGACAGTACCCTCATGATACTGTACATGTACCAATGTCAGATGCATAGACTTCAAGCCACAGATGAAAAGCTTTCTACAATTGTTAATGAGAAAACTACTAGGTGACCACACATACTTGTGAAGAAATGCTTTGCATGTTAAATTAATGAATGGATACATTGACAATAATTTTGGTATTAATGCTTATAGTAATTAATGAGCACATTTCTCTAGCAACATACCGCTGGAATAATCTTTTAACCGCAAAGCTTGTATACCCTACTTCACCTGTCGATAACTACGGCATGGGAGGTAAGAGGAACGCAGCAATATTCAGCATGAAAAATGGACAGGAATAAAAATGTAAAAAAGACTCAAGGATTCAAGATGTTAATGAGAAAATGTTTTTCTTTAAAAACCGCAAAGGCATGAAGAAAGGGGTTGTGATGGGAGAAAAGCACAACGGGGAATAAGCCACTGGCCACAGGGATTCAAAATGGAGGGAGGTCAGAAAAGAAGTTGTTTTAAAGAGTTTACAGGAAAGGCACACACAGTTTTCAAGAGAACAATAAACTCCCCAGAAAAATGAAGAGTTAAAAAATATGAAAAAAAGTAATGGGGAAGGAGTGGGGATGGCGGGACTGGGAAGGGTTGGGCCTTACTCCTTTTTTGATGGCCGCGTCCCCCAAGGCAGCCACAATGGCAAAGTACTGAATCACACGTTTCGTGTTGACAGTTTTGCCAGCACCGGATTCTCCGCTATGAGTGGCAGACAAAAATACGTTCAAAAAAATAATAATATATAAATAATAATAATAATAAATAATAATAAAGAAAATCAGCAACAAAAATATTTTAAAAGAATTATAAGTATAATGAGCCACATCCTGCTGCTGAGTAAAAACTGTCATGACAAAAAAAAAAAATTCAAACACAAGAAAAAAATGCAGTTTTAAAAAATACAGTACAGACTGTATAACAAGCAAGAGGTGTAAAAGTGAATTCTTTAAAAACAAAGTGTTACCCATTGAATAAAGTAACATATTTTAGTATGTTCGACCAAAAAAATCTAATTCTGAAATTAAGCACAGCATTACAATGGCAAAGGAATCTTACAGACATAAAGTAACTGCCATGCAAATTAATACTCTCTCTCACAAAAGAACATGCTAGCTGTCCAACAGCCTCACTGTGTATCTAAGCAGGCACGAGAGGAGAAGGCTTCATGAATGGGCAGAACTGCCACAACTGCTGTTCAATCAGTTAATTTGGTTCACTGAATCAACTGATGTGCTCTTCACAGCCAATCGCTGATGTCCCTGATCAGCATGTCACTGAAGACCCAGAACAGTTCAGCTTCACCACTTCACCAAGCTCCTCCCATCACAAAAAGATGGGGGTCAGTTTTTTGTCACAATGTCTATGCTATGTAGTGGACTCACGTGATAAGCATTGACTGGTTCTCACGATCTGTAGAGAGACATTCATAGCAAAGCATTATGACTGCTTCAACAACATAATATAGCACCTTAGCATTAGCAAAGAGTTATCAGACTCTGGAGCATTATCACTAGCATTTATACAATGGCTTCACCGAATATTCAAGTCTTATTGAGCCACTGCCAATTCAAGCATAGTCAGCTTGTTGTCCAGGAATGACTGTAGAGTAGCTAGTCTAGTTATAGCTTGTTTTAGGTTGCATATTCTATGTTACCAATATTCTTGTTTCAGACAACAATAAGAAACGTTCTACTGCCACCACTAATATTGGGATGGACATAGGGAGCTGTAGTTAGAGCACATTAAATGCAAATACAATACGTTGATCCCAAATGAAGGAACTCTATTAAATCTTTGGCTTAGTTCATGTAGATGACCATATTATACTAGGCTGTCTATCTCTGGTATAGAGCTGGAGTCCCCAGCCCTGGTGCTGCAGAGACACCAGATCTACTGGGGACCACAACCCTGGTCCCAAGGAACCACAGGCTCTGCTGGGGTTCCTAACCCTGTTTCAGGATGGCAGCAAAACATAAAATCGATCAATGAAAGCAGTTTAATGGTTTTGTGGGTCTGAACTGGCTGCTGATTTCAAGGTTAAAGCAAAAACCAGTGGCAGACCCTGTAGTTTTCAAGGACCAGGGTTGGGCAATCTTCTATACGGGCTCAAGGATATTGGGGATCCTTGATGTTGGGGCAACCCTAACATCGGGGGTCCTGGCTACGCGGGACTCACTCCGCAGCATGTCATTGTAGGCGTTGTCGGCAATGGAGTAGATGTGGGGCGGGGCCTCAGACCGGCGTTTTCCCTTGTAGGCGGCGACCACTGCAGCTGTGTAGACCGGCAGCCACTTATAGGGGTTCACCGTCACACAGAACAGCCCGGAATACGTCTGTGGGGGGGTGATACCAAGCATTTTAATCTCAAAGCCCCGTAAACTGAGCAAAAGTCTTGGGCACCCTAGACTTTATTATATATATCTTTATTTTTTTGTGTGTGTTAGTATAAATGAACACATTTGAGATTTCTATATATTCATTTTCCAAAAGATTTAATTTTACAGAGGCATTTGTGTATTTAATTTTAAAAAGTAACATATTACTGTAAGCAATGTACTACGTTTTACATAAAAACTTGATCAAAGCTGTCTGAGATCAGAAGCAAGGAACCAAGAAAAGAAGAACTGCGGCAAGGTCTCCAACATGCTTGGAACAACCTCCCTGTTGATTGTCTAATAGAACTGCAGGACAGCGTTGGCCATCTCAGAGAAGTGAAGCAGTTTTAACGCCTTGGCTAAGGCATAGTGGCGGGTCTTTTTTGACCCTTAAGACAACACCAGGGTTCATTTGTGTGAGTGTTGTGTGTGTGATTAGCGGTGTGCTATCACAGCTGCGGTGAGAGAGGCGCGGTCTGGGCTTACATAGATCATCCAGTTGCTATAGCGCCGCCGCAGGTTGTAGAGTACTGACGCCTCGTTGAGATGCGTGAGCATCGCCATGTCCTCGTTCATGTCGAACTTCGGGGGGTTCATCTGCTGCATGTCATCCTCCTTCACAGTCAGAGTCTGGAGGGGAGGGGGGGGGGGTTGGGTGATAACGTTTAAATACACACATTGGTAATTAAAATGAATCCTGTTCTGGATTTATTGGGTAGCATGAATTAACATGAAAAGATTGGACACAGAAAATATGCTGAAGACTTGGAAAGCTGTTCCATCACGGTTATAGCAACAGAACTGTGATCTGCTGGGGGAAATGCATACGGGACTGTGTACTAAGTCCAGTTATGACTCTTTATATTAAGTAAACTTACATCAAATATTAAGTAAACCCTAGTTGTAACTCAATGATTTTGAAGTCCAGGGTTAAGGCTAAGCTGTGTTATATTTTTGTTTCTAATAATTTCTATAGAAAGGTCAGCATGGACATCTGACCTATCCCTCATAATCATAGTTTGTTTAAATGTATGCTTGCATTGTAAAGGCAATATAACTGTATACTCTCCACAAAATGTGTAACTGTTGCAAGCTCATCAAGAGTGGTTCCATTCCCTCACCCTTCCACCCTTGACCTCTACGATAACTTTGTCACCGGAGCGGTCCTTTATCTCAGCCTCCAGGTAAGCCTCCTTATCATCGGGGATCCAGGTTCTCTTCTTACCTGTCCGTAGAGGGAAAGATCGTGCTGTCACTCAAGCACAAAGAACCGGGATTGCAGTGTGCTGCCAGCCCCTTTGCGTGCAAGCAAGACCAGTTACTTACATTGTCACAACTTTAAAAAGGCAATATACAATCTGGCCGTAACCGTAGACTTGTATCAACTCTGTCAGAGTTGATTTAACACCGTACAGACTCCCAAGTCTATTACAAACCACACATTGGTGGTAACAAGTAGGCAACTGAATTTAATTGCCATGTTGAATATTCAATACTGTGCAAAAGTCTTAGGCACCCCAGATTTTTTTTTAAATATAAATTTGCTCTTCAATAATTTGATATTTCTATTTGATATTTTGTTTTCTGCATCAGTACCAAAGAGCAAATTTGATTGAAATTTTGGTATTTCCCTCAATAAAGTAACTTTTTACATTAAAAAAAAAAAATAATGAAATAATAATTTAGGCTGTCTGGGATTACCTGGCATGCGAGACAGCCAAGGTCTGCAGAAGAACTGTGGCAAGGTCTCCAATACGTTTAGAACAACCTACCAAGTGATTTTCTTAAAATAAACTGCACTTCAACTGTGCACTGCTCGTTTTCGATATTTAGAAACCGTTCATTTCATTATCCTTGAAAGCGTTTGCATTTAATTGATTTATTTTTGCATGTGCCTAAGACTTTTGCGCAGTACTGTATGATATTACAACTTCAGTTTTCTTTCTCTTTCGCACTCTTGTGACCCTACCGTCGAATGCGACAGTCTGCACAGCCAGCAGCTCCAAGTCCGACTTGCGGAGGAATCTTGCGGCCTCTCCGAACTCCGTCATATCCCGTAAGCGTGACATGGTGGTATCGCGATCCGACCGTGTCACAATCACTTACTCACCTACACGTGACTTCTAAAATTACCTGGAAAAATGAAGGGAAAAAAAACGCTTCAAAATTAACTAACAAAATTATTGTGGCATTCGAATGTTACTCTTTTCATCAGTCAACGCTGTAACTGAATTGTAGCGGTTAAATATTCAAAATGGGTATTTATTGTTCATATTGATTAGCCTACATAAACCTGATGTTACGTTGCCAGATCAAATGACCTCATTGTACTGCATATGAATTTAAGCAACGAAAATAAAATAATGCAATTCAGTTAAATCTTTTCTTCTTCTTCTGGTGCGTAGAATAATTTACGCAAATACGCTGCGTAAAAAAACAGGGAACTGCGCGTTTAACCGTACAATTCCAGCACTTTTAATTGCTTGTTTTCAAAATTAATGGATCTTGGAATCGATACAACTACAAACCAGCGTAAAAAAACCCCCACAAGCACAGCCCGTGCAGAATTTGTGGGGTGAAACGCCAGGAAATGACAAGTCCCGCGGATAGCTGATACTAACCTTACAATGCAAGCAACAGATTTCAACTGTCGGAATGGAACACCCCACTTTTTATTGTCTCTGTCAAGGTCAGGGTTAAGGGGAGAATATGTCAGAAATCCCCACGTGCTGCCGCGCAAGCAGCCTATTGGTGCTGATCGTGTGTCTCCACAGACACAAAAGGCAAGCTGCGTTTTCATCTGGATGCAAACCTAAGCCGGCTATTTTTATAACGGTATTATATTATAGCTAGTGGGATTACTGCAATCAAAAGGGCAGTGCCTTTATATATGAGGCTATTGTCATCACTGGAAACAGGGTTGTGGTTAAAATAGTGAAATAAATCCATGCAGGGGGGTTGCACACAATTACACAACTCACCACGTCTCCAAAGTTACTAATAGCGCAGTATTACACTATTTTAAAGCAACGACCATGCCAGGAGTCTGTCTGGGGTCAGGGAAAGGCTATGATAAAAAATCTGATAACACTATTACTGCTGCAGCTATTAAGCATACTATTTCTCATTCCTACTCATGAAGCATAATACTACTACTACTATGACTACTACTACTACTAATAATAATAATAATAATAATAATAATAATAATAATAATAATCATCATCATCATCATTATCATCATGTCAAGCTTTAGTACCTGTTGGAGTGATTCACATTTTCCAAATATTTTTAATATTTTTAAAGTCAGTGCAACAGCTCACCAGTTCATTCTGAGTATGAATGGGGATGGATATTCTAGAAAATTAAATGGCCATTTTATAGATTTAGGAGCTATGCCTCAGGAATTGGCCCCACATTAGGCAGAATGAAGCTAAAGAGATGGGCTTTATGTTTCTGTAGGAGTATCTGCCCCGGGCCTGCTGGGAGCTTCAGGCCTCCAGGTACAGCATCACATCCCACCCTTGGGAGAAATATTTATTTTATTTATTTATCTATTATCTATTTATTTATTCATCTATTTCAATTCACCAGTTTGACATGAAAAGGGTAAAGGGTGAAATGTGTGCTTAAATTCAGTAGTTGGACATGAAAAGAAATGTTACAACTCCAAAACGTTGCAGGCCATCACATCCCGTCACCAGCACTTAAGTTTCATACTCAAGTCTGCACTGCCTGCTACGCAGTCGGTGTGCTTCAGAGCCTGGCATACGGTACATTCTGTGGATGTTGTGTTGTGCTTAACTGTGGCATCATATTTGGACAGACATTACTCTTGAGTTTTTCTGTAGTTTTTTGGCGATTTGAAGCCACTGGACTAATGATCCGTACTGCCTAAAAATGCAACACATTTCAACTATTTGGACAGATACTACTCAGGATAAGCGGAAATTTACCATAATTTCATTCATTCAATGGGAAAAGGTGGTGTGGCAATGTAAGCTGCAATACAACAGCATGGGTGATGACTGCGCTATGCTATTTTAAATGAGCACCAGCTTAGCGACATCATTGTACTCGACAGTGCTCTGTAGCGGTCTCTGTGGTAATGGGTTTGTGTGTTGCTGTGGAATGCATTGTTCCATGGTTAAACACAGACAGGTGGCCAGATGCACAGATCACCCAGTGTCACAAAGGCCAACTATTTCCAGAACACTTTCTCCAATCATATGTGCAAAGAATAGATAAAAGTCCATTTCATAAAGCTTTATTTGCACAGTGTCGTCACTATGGCAGGTTTAGACATGTACACAAGCACACAATGACAATACGAAGCTGTATTTGGAGGAGTAGTGTCCAAAAATAGACAAGAATACTATCCCCCAACCCCACGCCCCATCACCACTGGCCACCGTCCTGAATGTGGAGAGGAGAAGAGTGGTCTATTGTTAAATAGGGAGACCCTATTCTAGGGCACAGAAGACCAGCGCCCTGTTCCACAAAGCACGATTACGATGTAGGGTTATTCTGTGTGATCTGTGTCTGTAGGATTAATCTGTGTGATTTGTGTCTGTATGGTTATTCTGTGTGATCTGTGTCTGTATGGTTATTCTGTGTGATCTGTGTCTGTAGGGTTGTTCTGTGTGATCTGTGTCTGTAGGATTAATCTGTGTGATCTGTGTCTGTATGGTTATTCTGTGTGATCTGTTTCTGTAGGGTTAATCTGTGTGATCTGTGTCTGTAGGGTTAATCTGTGTGATCTGTGTCTGTATGGTTATTCTGTGTGATCTGTTTCTGTGGGGTTATTCTGTGTAATCTGTGTCTGTAGAGTCATTCTGTGTGATCTGTGTCTGTAGAGTCATTCTGTGTGATCTGTGTCAGTAGGGTTATTCTGTGTGATCTGTGTCTGTAGGGTTATTCTGTGTGATCTGTGTCTGTAGGGTTAATCTATGTAATCGTTGTACATCAGAATCTCACCCGTGCCTTGGACCAGCATTCCAGTGCTTTAACCTGCCCTGCACAAGGCCTGCACAAGGCCTGCACAAGCCCATATCAGTCACAGCCATTGTTTTGTGCCGCTCCCGCGGTGTTGAACACGCATGCCACTGCTCATCCCTCCTGCAGTACGGTGATGTCATCGGGATCGCATCCGAAAGAGAGGCCTGGAATACGGCCACGGACACAGATTCCAGGAATGGGCGGTGGGATTTCTGTAAATGGTGCAGTTGTTTTAGATCATCATGTGCAGAATGCCAGGTCGCTTAGTTACTGTATAGTGATCTTAGGTCACACAGTGAACAGACTGAACAACACCCTCCCACCACTAAGGAACAAACAAACATATACACTCACTGAGCACTTTATTAGGTATTTATTAGACTTATTTTTAAGACTTCTTCTGCTGTAGCCTCTCCGCTTAAGAGTTATGATGCGTTGTGTGTTCAGAGATGCTCTTCTCCCTTATTTGCATTACTGTCACCTTCCTGTCAGCTTTGACCAGTCTGGCCCTTCTCCTCTGACGTCTCTCATTAACAAGGCGTTTCTGTCTGCAGAACTGTTGCCCACTGGACTGGAGAAAATCCAGAGACCCTTCAGACCTGACAACTTACCAGTCTCTCCTGGCGGCATTCTCTTCCGCTGTCACTGCCGCCAAAGCAAAATACTATCAAACACAAATTCAGAACTCCACTTCTAACAACCGGAAACTGTTCTTTATTTTCTCCTCTCTCGTCAACGCACCGCCTCCTCCACCTCAGTCCTCCTTCGCTGCTGATGACTTTGCTGACTTTTTCGATGAGAAGGTCACAGTCATCCACAGATCCTTTACAACCACCGCCCCCTTTACTGTGCCCTTCCCCCCTCCAGGCCCATCCCTTCCTTTTCCACTTTCTCTTTCCTTTTCTTTCTAAAACCAAAGAACGAGCCGCTTCTACTCAACTTTCTTCTTTCTTTTCAAACAACAACCTGCTAGACCCCCATCAGTCTGGCTCCAGATCGGGCCACTCAACAGAGACCGCGCTGCTCTCCATCAGTGAATCACTCCATGCCGCACGAGCAGCCTCCCTCTCCTCTGTCCTCATTCTTCTAGATCTCTTTGCTGCCTTCGACACTGTGGATCACTCCATCCTCCTGTCCACCCTGTCAGCAAAGGGCATCTGTGGCACAGCCCTGGACTGGATTGAGTCCTACCTCCCTGGTCGCTCCTTCCAGGTTGCCTGGGCTGGTACGGTATCGACACCTCAGCCCCTTGCCACAGGAATTCCCCAGGGCTCAGTCCTAGGCCCGCTTCTTTTTTCTGTTTACACTCGCAAGGAACCTCGGCGTGGTGATGGACAGCAGACTGTCCCTCTCCGAGAACATTGCGGTGGTGACCGGGTCATGCAGGTTCTTCCTATACAACGTACAGAGAATCCGCCCCTTTCTCACCCCCTACTCGACCCAGCTCCTGGTCCAAGCGATAGTTCTGTCCCACCTGGACTACTGCAATTCCCTCTTGGCTGGTCTCCCAGCCATCAGACCCCTCCAAATTATCCAGAATGCAGCAGCTCGTCTGGTCTTCAACCTTCCCAAATACTCACGTCACCCCCCTGCTTACTTCCCTCCACTGGCTGCCGGTCATGGCTCGCATCAAATTCAAAACATTGGTGCTTGCCTTCCAAGCAGTTAAGGGGTCTTCCCCAGCTTACCTACAAAAAATCATCAGGCCCTACACCCCTGCCAGACCTCTTCGTTCAGCCTCCACAGGCCGCCTGGCACCTCCCCCTCTCCGAACTTCCACCTCACGCTCAGGACTACTGTCTGTTCTGGCTCCATGGTGGTGGAACGAACTCCCCGTTGAGGTCAGAACTGTAGAATCTCTTCCCACCTTCAAGCGCAAACTGAAGACGCACCTCTTCAAGCAGCACCTCTCCCTGTCCCTCCCTACCTCCCTGTGAACCTTAATTGTTGTCTTTCTGTGATTTACTTTTTTGTATCTGTATTTTTAGTTTGGCTAGGTAAGCAGTGTTTGGCTAGTTAAGTTTGGTCATTTTTGCTTTGTTGTTTGTTTATTTGTTTGTTTAAAAAAAAAGAAAAAAAAAGAATTCAAATAGGCCCTGGTCCTTATCGTTGTTGTACAGGTAGCAGTTGAAATTGTACTTCCCTCCAGGGTCTTTCAGCGCACTCATCCCTGGTTATGGGTATGCACTTTGTTGTACATCGCTCTGGATAAGAGCGTCTGACAAATGCCATTAATGTAATGAAATGTTATGTAATATTTTACTTTTTTGCACCATTCTTTAGAGACTAGTGTGTGTGAAAATCCCATGAGATCAGCAGTTTCTGAGATACTCAAACCACCCTGTCTGCCACCCTGTCATTCCACAGTCAAAGTCACTTAGATTCAATTTTTCCCCATTCTGATGGTTGCTGTGAACAAGCTCCTGACCCGTATTTACATGATTGCATGCATTGCACTGCTGCCACACAATTGGCTGATTAGATAATTACATGAATATGTAGGTGTAATAAAATAAAAATGTTCTTAATAAAGTGCTCGGTGAGTGTATATACATGCACTTTCCAACACACATACACTTATTAACAAACAAACACATATTAACAACAACTTACCAAGAAACATATAGTAGGTTCTAACAAATATACACTTATTCACTGTGCTTGTGGCAATACAGCAAGGAGTGTCCAGAATGTCAGGTAGTGGGGAGGACAAAATGGCTGTGCTAACATGTTTGCTAGTCCCATTGATGGCACCCTATAGAACAGGGGTGTCAAACTGAATTCCCAGGGAGCCGCAGTGTCTTCAGGTTTTTGTGGTTTCCTTTCAATCAGCTGCCAATTAAGGCCTTGAGAACAAGGTGTGTGGATACTTTAACCAATCCATGACTTGAATGAACCACAGGTGCCCAGAACACCCCAAAAACCAGCAGATACTGCGGCCCTCCAGGACTGGAATTTGACACCTGTTCTAAATGGCAGGCATTTATATAGCGCCTTTATCCAAAGCGCTGTACAATTGATGCTTCTCCATTCGTCCATTCATACACACACTCACACACCGATGGCAATTGGCTGCCATGTAAGGCCCCAACCAGCTCGTCAGGAGCATTTGGGGGTTAGGTGTCTTGCTCAGGGACACTTCGACACAGTGGCGGGGGATCGAACCGGCAACCCTCCGACTGCCAGACAACTGCTCTTACTGCCTGAGCCATGTTGCCCCACTATAGAACTGAAAAGTGACAAGTGAAAACTGAAAGTGGCCAGTGTTTAGACATGAGGTGTTTAGACATGGGGCGACATGGCTCAGGCAGTAAGAGCAGTCGTCTGGCAGTCGGAGGGTTGCCGGTTCGATCCCCCACCCGATGCTGTGTCGAAGTGTCCTTGAGTAACCCCCAAATGCTCCTGATGAGCTGATCGGCACCTAGCATGGCAGCCAATCACCGTCGGTGTGTGAGAGTGTGAGTGTGTGTATGAATGGGTGAATGAGAAGCATCAATTGTACAGCGCTTTGGATAAAGGCGCTATATAAATGCCAACCATTTACATGAGTCACCTTTGCACACTAAGACACGCAGACACACACGCACACACACACACTCATGCACAAACATCTTTGAGGGACTGTTGGGAGATCTGTTCTGACACAAAGTCTACAAACAAGCCCTGTCATGTTTTGACAGTTGTCATGTTTTGTTATGCATTGGGACTTCGGTTCTCTCAGTCCATTTAAATGTAAGAAACACATAATTATCCTGAGACGTCAAAGACACAACTTTGAAGTGTATGAAGGTTAGTAGTTACCACAATGAATGCTTTTCTCTGATTTATTCAGTTCCCTACAAAATGTACTCCAGTAGTGAGAAGCAAGCACTGAGCTTTCCCTCTGTGGACCCCAACTCTCCTGTATTGCTAAATTTTTTTTTACTGATAAGTATGATAGTTTGTTGTCTCACCCTACATTGGCATTGGCTCAGGAGGTAACGTCAGTCGTCTGGTAGTCAGAGGTTTCGATCCTGCCCTGAGTGTGTCAAAGTATCCCTGAGCAAGACACCAATCCCCAATTGCTCCTGACAAGCTGGTTGGTGCCTTGCATGGCAGCCAATCACCGTTGGTGTGTGAGAGTGTGTGAATGGGTGAACGAGAAGCATCAATTGTAGCGTTTTGGATAAAGGTGCTATATATATGCGCACCATTTACACATTTCTTAATTCAGAACCAAGAGCGATTGTGTGCTTTCATACTTGTGAAAATAAACCGTTGTTCTTTCGTTTTTTTTCATGCACAAATGCACTTTAAAACTGGAATAACATGAGGTGATCGGTCTGTTGGATCGGTCTGTTGGATCGGATGCCATTGCCATTATCCCGGTGACTCCAAACAATGGGCTGTCTGCTCCCCCCCATATAAACTCCTTCAGCTGTTGTTCTATTTCAGTCTGCCCACCCCTCACTCCACACAACAGCCCCAGGTCCCAGGTCTTCACAGGCTGGGTTCAGTCTGCCACAGGTTCCTACTGCTGCCATTCACCAGGGAGGGCTGGGGAAGGAGGGGGCGCACTTTCCAGGACACGCATGAATTGTGTGACATTTTTTTTCTCCTTCTGGCCCACAGACAAAGAAGCCTGGTAATTTGCTGGTGTTATTTGCCCCATAGTTGCCCTGTCGGGACCTGCTAATGAGCTGCTATGTGTCACCTGCCTCCTGAATTACAGTGCTGGCAAATTAGATACTGTGAGATTTTAACTTCATTTAGTCAACTTCACACGCCCTCCACAAAAACACGCTTTTAATCCGTGACATTTTAAATCAAATTTACCTGATTTCGCTGGTTCTCCCAAGTGGCGTTTAATCCTTTGCACTATAACAGAACAAAGGATTTAGAACAGGCTGTATAGGGTGGGCCTAGACCTGAACCCACGGTTTCAAATCAGCAAAAGTCCCAAGAAACCAAGTATGGGCAGCCTGTAGAGTAGTGGTTAAGGTACATCACTGGGACACACAAGGTCGGTGGTTCGATCCCTGGTGTAGCCACAATATGATTCACACAGCCCTTAACCCTGCATTGCTCCAGGGGAGGCTCCTGCTTAGTCTAACTGTACATCGCTCTGGATAAGGGCATCTGCAATTAATGTCATGTAAAATTAAGGTCTGTTCACTGTGTAATCGATTTACTTCATCAAATCAGTGCTGAGAAACAGAAAGGGCCCGGTGGTTCTCCAGAGCCAGGTTTGGGCCTGGTCTCAGAGATCACGCTGTGACTGTATTGTCACACTGATCCAGCGTAGACAGAATGCACAGAGCACAGATCAGCAGCGTGAGAGATGAGCTCACACTAGTGACAAGTCTCTCCATGTGTTCACGCTAAATGGTAAATGGTTGGCATTTATATAGCGCCTTTGTCCAAAGCACTGTACAATTGATGCTTATCATTCACCCATTCACACACACACATACACTCACACACCAACAGCGATTGGCTGCCATGCAAGGCACCAACCAGGAGCATTGTGGGATTAGGTGTCTTGTTCAGGGACACGTTGACACACCCAGGGCAGAATCAAACCAGCAACCCTCCGACTGCCAGCCGACTGCACACACTAACGCACAGACACACAACAGAACAACGCATTGGTAAAACAGCCTGATTGCAGATAAGGTCAAATTAAGTTAGATAAATAGATAAATAAACAGATCAATAAAGTGCAACCTCCCATACTGTGATGAGGCAGTACTGTGATGTTGGTTAAAATGCCGTAGCAAAATGCCGTAGCCTCAAATCATTATACTACGACAGACACTTATTCCTGCGTTCAGTCACTCTCAGCCATTCTCTCATTCTCTCCGTCAGTCATACACTCAGTCATTCATTAACTCACTCATGCATACATTCATTCATTCATTATCTCACTCACTCCATCATTTGCTCGTATCTGTCTGCTTCTCTCTCAGGCGTTACCGCGGACTGCCCAATTCTGACCTTCCCCGGGGGCCTGGCTCCACCCAACCTCTCCCCCCATCCCTCCAGCCGATAACCTCGCCCCTGGCCCCGCCCAGCTGTCTGCGGTGAGACACTTCTTCTTTTATGGGTCTATGGGGCGATCCACAGGGCTCTACCATGGGCACCTGCTCCAGTGGGACAGGGAGCAGGGAATTCCAGTGGTGAGGAACACCAGGATCACCATAAATAGACAGACCACATTAGTCCCTCTAATGCGAAAACACTGCCCTGACCCCTGCGTAGAACACAACCCTGCCTGCACACAGCGCTCATGGCAAAAACCTCCTATAAAGGAATTGTACCCTCCCCTGCTGGATGGAGGGAACAATTGGCAAAACCACCAATAAGCATGCAACCAGCATGCGCCTGTGACTATGTACAGGCAAGCGCATGATGAAATATTGAAGAACAGAACATCTCCCCTTTTATAATACTATAATAGTGGCTTCCATATCAAACAATAGCCATTGCCATAGTAATATTTCCAATGCACATTCCCAGGAATAAATATGAAATGTTTATTTCCTTTCTTTCTTCATAAACTGTTTTCTGTTTCCAAGGAGAAGTATCTGAAGCTTTATTATATATAATTGAGTTTTTAACCAAAACAAAAGGTATTCAGACTCTTCAAAGAGACTAAACACGGGAGTGCAAGTATAGCATGGACAAAGTAAAGAGGTTTGAAAGAGAGATATTGAAAGAACCAAAATCTCAGGGAGAAAGGTGTTTGCTACAAGCTCAGCTGGTCACCTAGGTTCACATCAAGGTTATTAGCTGATTGGCAAGGGACCGTTTGGAGGAGGAACAGTTCCTTCTTCCACAAATTGAGCATCGGGTGGTGGGTGGACATCCAGAAAGCAATGTCATTAACACGCAGTGATACATGCCTGAACCTGGGTGAAGGAGGAATAAAATGAGACAAGGAGAGGACCAAGCACTGAACCATGTGGTACACCAATCAAACCACTGCACCCCCACCCCTGGGTCACCCGGTAGGATCAGCAAGGAATGAAGCAAATCTGATCTCTGCAAGGGATGAGAGAAGTATCTGGAGTAGGTCAATCCAGAAGAATGACGATGGAGGTTAGAGACAGAGCTCTCTCCCGGTGAAGAGCCTCTAATGCTGCAGCGCTGGGACTGAACGGCCTGTGTGATTTGGCTTTCCAAATTTGGGAGAAGACAGCAAATGTGACCTAAAAACATGAAGCCGTGAAGCAGGAGGGATACTCAAATGAAGCAGCGGAGCCTGTTAGTAAAATGACAGCTGGTGACTCAGCACTGCACACCTGCTCTCAGGTGGGGCTATGAACAGGTGCAGCTGCAGGTGCACACATGATGGTGTTATACTGTCTTGACTTTCGGATTAATGGCAGATTTTGCTGTCCTCGCCAAATATGTCTGCCATAGTTTGCAATGTTCTGATTGGTGGACATGCAATTGCAATAATTTATTCTATAGATAGTCTATATTACTTTCTACTTTATAAATATGCCACTCATCGATGCGTTCGTGTTAGCTTATTGTGCAGCGTTACCTCATTTGGGTATTAGAGAAAACTGAACTGGTAATCTTGGGTGGGGCACCTGCCGGTATACCCCAGAGCACGTCTGAAAATCTGAACCATTGCAAATTCAGCCCAATAAATAGATAAATAGAATGCTGCTCAGCTATAATACACATACAGGTGATGAAAGAGGAACAGCATTGCCCTCTCTTGGTTCAGTGAGCAAAACAAAGTAAATAAGGGCCACACTTACTGCCTAACATACACAAGCACACACCTGCAAGCATGCAAACATGCTAAATACACACACACACACACACACACACACACACAGTAGCCTACAACCTGTGAGAGACAAAACAGCACATGATGTTTTTCTTTTTAAACAAGTACAGGATGGCTGGCCTGGCAAACTGTTGTAATATGGGCACAGTGTTTTGGATAATTGGTTTTGGCACTTCAAGCAATGGATCTGGTTTGTCCTCCCTCTCTTAACCCTTCATCAAAAAACTGCAGGTGACACACACTCACTTTGAAATGTGAATACTTATGGCAACCTGTCGGTGCTATACTGTAGCAAACTTCTTTCCAAAGACAGGTGGGAACAGTAAATCATTATTTTATTTTTATGGGCATATGCACCCTACGTCAAAAGCCCTGTCCAGATTAAGTACAGCAGCATAATCCCCCTTGAGGAGAACACCACCCGTGAGAAAAATACAGAGAGAAAACCCTTTGCCTTCAGCACACTGCATACACCATCCAGATGTCCAACTCCTTAGATCCTCTCTGCCTCTGGTCAGTACTTGGTAACAGGGGTTCCAGGTACTATGTCATCTGGTCACATAGTGTACACGGCTACACCCATACATGAATATTCATCCCATGCAACACACTGGAATGTTTGTCTTCAACAGCAGGGAAGCGGAAGTCTCAATGCTGAAAAGGCAGTGGTGGGTAACTGGCGTTGTGGTGGTGTTGGCTGGCAGTAGGGTGGGGTTGTGGAGGTCAGGTGCTGGGGCTGGCAGTAGGGTGGGGTTCGGGTTGCGGAGGTCAGGTGCTGGGGCTGGCAGTAGGGTGGGGTTTGGGTTGTGGAGATCAGGTGCTGGGGCTGGCAGTAGGGTGGGGTTTGGGTTGCGGAGGTCAGGTGCTGGGGCTGGCAGTAGGGTGGGGTTTGGGTTGTGGAGATCAGGTGCTGGGGCTGGCAGTAGGGTGGGGTTTGGGTTGTGGAGGTCAGGTGCCGGGGCTGGCAGTAGGGTGGGGTTTGGGTTGTGGAGGTCAGGTGCTGGGGCTGGCAGTAGGGTGGGGTTTGGGTTGTGGAGGTCAGGTGCCGGGGCTGGCAGTAGGGTGGGGTTTGGGTTGTGGAGGTCAGGTGCTGGGGCTGGCAGTAGGGTGGGGTTTGGGTTGTGGAGGTCAGGTGCCGGGGCTGGCAGTAGGGTGGGGTTTGGGTTGTGGAGGTCAGGTGCTGGGGCTGGCAGTAGGGTGGGGTTTGGGTTGTGGAGGTCAGGTGCCGGGGCTGGCAGTAGGGTGGGGTTTGGGTTGTGGAGGTCAGGTGCTGGGGCTGGCAGTAGGGTGGGGTTTGGGAGGTCGGGTGCCGGGGCTGCAGCCAGCCAGGCTGTGCTTGTGCAACAGGGACATGCGGCCAAAACTGCGGGGGCAGGCAGTGCAGTGGTACCGCTTCACCTCGGCGTGCGTCTGCAGGTGCGCTCGCAGGTTAGAGCGGTCCGCGAACGCACGCTCACAGTGGGGGCAGGAGAACGGACGCTCGCCTGAGAGGGAAGGGGGAGGGGGGAGGAGAGGGAGTCAAAAGGAACAATAAAACAAAGCCAAAATGAAAAGAAAATCACTCTTCAGGTATGACACTCTAAGATCAAACAGGAAACTGTAAACATACAGAACAATATATTTGCCCTCTTTCATGGTCCAGGCCATGGTTTCTTATGATTTTATCCATCCATCTTGTGGGATCCTGCACTGTACTTTTCGGTCATAATTTTTAAATAATTGTAGCAACATTAATGCATTTCCTTGTGGTTTCAAACTATTAGAAAACTGAAATTAAAATGGGTGTCAAAATGATGCACTAATTTTGTGCCTCATGACACATGGTTTATATTAGTTGGTCACACAACACACTGGGCATTTGTTATATAAGTGCAATAGTGCACAAGCATATTGTAAAATTGTTACTGTGAGTATATAGAAATAACAGAGTTTAAAGCAGGTCTAGAGTTAGTGACCCCTGTGTTTTAAGTCTTTGGTGCTCACTCCCTTTACAAGGATAAAAGCACTGAGTGTTATTCTGAAGTGTTTTATTATATTATCGTATTGGGGGGATATTTGACTCATTGTAGACTATATAATAATCTTAAAGGAAGTCTAACACTGCGAGAACATTACTGGCAGGTACAGTATGTGTGCAGAGGTAAGCAGTGTGTGTGTGTGTGTGTGTGTGTGCGCTGTGTGTGTGTGTGTGTGCGCTGTGTGTGTGTGTGTGTGTGTGTGCGTGTGTGTGTGTGTTTGAGTGTGTGTGTATGTTGTGAGTGTGTGTGTATGTTGTGTGTGTGTGTGTGTGTGTTTGAGTGTGTGTGCAGTGGTAAGCAGTGTGTGTGTGTGTGTGTGTGTGTGTGTGTGTGCAGTGGTAAGCAGTGTGTGTATGCAGTGGTAAGTTGTGTGTGTGTGCAGTGTGTGTGCAGTGGAAAGCATTGTGTGCGTGTGTGTGTGTGTGTGTGCAGTGTGTGCAGTGGTAAGCAGTGTGTGTGTGTATGTGAGTGTGTGTGAGCGTGTGTGAGTGGGTGTGTGAGTGTGTGCGTATGTGCTGTGTGTGTGAGTGTGTGTGTGCGCTGTGTGTGTGCGCTGTGTGGGTGTGAGTGTGTGTGTGTGTGTGTGTGTGTGTGTGGGTGTGTGTGCAGTACCTGTGTGAGTCCGGATGTGTCCGCGCAGTAGCCAGGGCCGGGAGAAGGCCTTGCCGCACAGAGGGCAGACACAAGGCAGGGTGTGGGAGCGCACGCGCGTCTTCAGCGCACCCAGGCTGCTGTTCTCTCTGGGGCAGTGCTTGTAGCAGAAGGCTGGCTGGGGGGTCGGGGGGTGGGATAGCTGGGGGCAGGACAGAGCGGTGGGGGCACAGCAGGGGCTGCGGTAGTGACCAGCGGGCTCAGGGCTGGAGGAGCCTGATGTGCACTCCTCCTCTCCAGTGCTGGAGATGGGGCTCAAGTCCAGGGGCCCCATGGGGGAGGCGCAGGGGGAGGCGCAGGAGGACGGGGAAGAGGGCCAGGCAAAGAGGTCAGGCAGGAGGCTGAGGTTCCACACCAGGCCGACGGAGGAGCCACCGTTCGGCCCAATCTGCAACTCAGCAAGGGGGGACCTCCCCGGCAGGGCCAGGTCTGTGAGGTCGGAGAACGGGGAATGTTTTTTTTATTCTTTTTTATTTCATTGTGCAATAAAGTGCAACACAAGTGTTAGACATGATGTTAAAAGGCAGAAGACAGAGTCACAAAATAATCAGACATTCGAAAACAGAACAGAACCAAAGAAACAAAATAAAAACAAACCAGCAAATAACCAGAGAGGGAGGTGAAAAAAAGAAATTCAATAGTGATAAAGATAATAAAGATAATGATAACAGTGTGTGAATAACGGTGTGCATGTTTATTATGGATGGTGGACAGGGGGGGGGGGTAATGTTAACCCATAAGCCACAGCACCACACTTCAGTGCAAGGGGCCCTTCATATGGATCAGAAATGGTGTCCTCACACCCCTCTCATAAAACATACGCCACCCTTACTGGGGGGACACTGTGCTGCAGGAGGCTTTGTCTTTCAGTTCAGATGTTAAACCGAGGTCTTGACACGGCCACTGGACATCCTATGGCACTCACCACGAAGAACAGGGGGGGTTCATTGATGTCATGCAAAATCCCATACCAGTGCAGCACCTAGGCTGTGTACAACACATTGGTGCTGAATCCCTGCAGAGGATTCTGAGATTGTAGAAGGTGCTATATAAATACCATTTGTCAAAGACAGCAATTGCACTGGATGCTCTACTGGTGTTCTCTGTCTTTTCCAAAAGATCTAAATGGATCCAGTCCACAGAATGCATAAGAAACATGGCTCTATGCAGACCAGCAACCACATATGAATATCCCTTATGCTTCCACCAGTTGCATTTGTGTATTTATTTCGACATGCATTGACATCTTGGCGTTTTGCAGCACACCATATAAATTAGTGACATTCAACCTATGTCGAGCTATTGGCTTAACCAATTTATCTGCAGATGCAAACTGCAACCTGTTGACGCGAGGTCGTCAAGTCAATCGACCCAGAGTGTATTCTTCGGTCGCACTTTTTAACGTCTGGTCTTAGTGGTTGAAACTCCGCCCACATCAATTAAGTTAATGGTGAATGCAAAAACTGTTATATATAACTTTCAATTTATGAACACTGATAAATGCGCTCGTTGCGTAACGCATGTAAAAGGCACCATAGAACAAGGTGACGCACACACCAGAACGTTAAAGCTGATACAATAAATTATTATTTCCTCCAATAAAAATAAAAATGACTGACTTACCAATGTCGTCTTCAAGTTCGCTGTAATTATACTTTTTGCTTCTGAAGTACTGCTTCACTAAGAAAGAGCGGGGCATTGTCTTTTAAAGTTCTGGTTTGGCTTACGCGCTTTAAGTTTTGTTCACGTTTCCAACTATAGTTTTTGGAAATCAGGGCAGGATCAGCTTGTGGAGGAGCGAATAATTAAATCGGTCAAAGAATGGACCCTCGGTGTGGGGGTGGACTGAATGCGAACTTCTATCAGAATGTGCATGAGTAGGCTACCTATTGCTGCGGGTTGAGACATATGCACCAAAGCGGCAACAACAAGCCCCCCAAAGCGAAGCCCTGCCCCCAGGTGGTAGAGCGAACTGTAACGCCTGGTTGCAAAAATAAATTGAAACCCCGCCCACATCAATGAAGTCAATGGCGAAAGCAAAAAGAAGCCAATGTTCTCTGTAGAAATACAGTCAATAAATTGTATATGGTATGACTACTGAATCCAACTCTTATAATATCTCCCCTGTGATTGATTATTTTAAATAATATAATAATCAATGTTCAGTTGTGGTCTCGTCTGAACCTGACCATAGCATACAAGTGTCCAGTTATAGTTCCAATGATAGTTCCATCAGGTGGATTTCACATCATCCAGTAGTTACTTGCTTTTCAAAGGGATGTACTTTGAAAATGTTGAAATGTGCTCAGCAATGTCAGCTCCAATTAAAACCAGAACATTTAACTACTGTTGATGATTCAGCATAATTTGTTTATGTTCAAAAACAGGAAAAGTCAGGGAAGCTGCAAGCTTTTTTGGTTGTGAAAGTTATTCTCTGTGGTGGCACGGATGGTGCAGTGGTTAGCACTGCCGCCTCACAGCAAGGAGGTCCTGGGTTCGAATCCCCCTCGGCCGGGGGCCTCTCTGCGTGGGTTTCCTCCGGGTACTCCGGTTTCCTCCCACAGTCCAAAGACATGCAGGTTAGGCTGATTGGAGAGTGTAAATTGCCTGTAGGTGTGAGTGAATGGTGTGTGTGCCCTGCGATGGACTGGCGACCTGTCCAGGGTGTATTCCTGCCTTTCGCCCAATGTATGCTGGGATAGGCTCCAGCCCCCCTGTGACCCTGTTCAGGATAAGCGGGTTAAGATAATGGATTGATGGAAGTTATTCTCTGTGCAACAGAGCCACTTGCCTGACATTTGAAATAATGGATCTCCAGTTTATTTTAATACTATAAATCACCACTAGATGGTGGCAGATTATTGAACCATTGCTGTGATCAGTGTGCGACAGGACAGAGACTCCATGCGTCATACAATTTTGGTCTCATCTGACCACAGCACCTTCGTTCAATCTAGGTTAACTGAGGAAATGGCAAGATTTTGGCCAGATAAAGCATTGGCATGTTTGGCATGAAAACACAATTAATTGCCGCACGCATCCGATTCAAGGCCCTAGTGTTGGCATTTCAGGCTGCTAAGGGGACTGCCCCACATTACATACAATCCCTGATCACTCCCTACTCCCCAGCTAGACCACTCCGGTCTGCCAGCTCTGGTCGCCTTACGATTCCCTCTCTACGGGCACCTGGCGGTCGAGCTGCACGTTCACGCCTGTTTTCCGTTCTGGTTCCTCAGTGGTGGAATGACTTGCCTACCACTGTCAGGACAGCAGAATCCCTCCCCCTATTTCGACGCAGACTCAAAACACACCTGTTCAAACTCTACCTTAGGCCCCCCTCCTGATTTACCCCGCCCCCCCCTTCTGATACCCCTATCCTTGTCTAACCCCCCCCCCCCCAAAAAAAATAAAAATAAAAAAATAAAATAAAATAAAATAATTGCACTTATGATGACGACTATATGTTTAGAACAGCAGTCCAGGTGTATTTTTCTAGTTCTGGATGTGATGCTTTGACTTGTGGTAGAACCTATGCACTTGTAAGTCGCTTTGGATTAAAAGCGTCTGCCAAATGACTAAAATGTAAATGTCTAAAATGTAAACACAGGTGCGTAAAAGGAGAGGCACCTCATATCCACAGTGAAATATAGTGGTGGGTCAGTGATTTTAAAGCTGGTGTAATTCCAGAGGTTCAGGGCACTGCTTAAGATTAATTGTAAAATGGATTCCATCAAGTATCAGGGAATTTTGGCTGAAAATCTGGTTGCCTCTGCCACAAGGCTGAGACTTGGCTGTAGGTGAACTTTCTCGCAAGACATTGACCCAAAGCATACAGTGAGGTCTGTAAGTTTTTGGACAGTGGTACAATTTCTGTTCTTTTGGCTCTGTTCTCCAGCACTTTGCACTTGAAATGAAATAATGAATAATAAATTAAATAACACAAATTGTACCACTGTCCAAATACTTCTGTACATCGCTGTGCCTCAAAATCCCCACAGAAATGGATCTATGACAACAAATGAAATGCTCTGCAATGGCCATTATAGGAGCCGGACCTCGATTCAATTGAAAACCTGTGGGCAGAACTCAAGAGGGCAGTTGATAAGCTCAAACTCAAGAATGCAAAAGATCTGGCAAGGATCTGCATAGAGAAATGGTCCAAAATCCCTCCAAATGTGTTCCTTAACCTGTCAAGCATTATAGGAAAAGACTCCATGCTGTTATCCTTGCCAGAGGAGGATGCACCAAGTACTAAACCAGGGGTGGCAATAATTATTATTATTAAATTAATGTTTGATTTTGGTTGGTTCCATTGAAACATGAATAAAGTATGTTGGCATTTTGAATTATATCGATTGTTTATTCTTTAGCGGATTTTTCTGCATTGGCAGTCAGGGCTGCTAATAATTGCGGAGCCCATTGTATATGCAAACTGATAGACAAGTAAAATAATTTTTACTACATCAAAACACTGAAGTTTGTGTGCCTCTGCTGGTCATAAACCACCATTGCAGCTATGTGGAAAAGATCAATAGAAAAGGTGTCCCACATAGCAACCTTTAAACTAATAAAAATTGTACTCCTCGTGTATCCTCAATTGCTTTATACTGAAGCAACCTTAAAAGCGACCAGACAATAATTACTAAAAAAAATTACTTTCTCGCTTTTTCGACGGCTGGCTACTTTCGTGATACAGGCACCTATTCCACTGGAATAAGTGGCAGTCTCCGCCCCCTATGCTTGTGTACATTTCTGATTGGTTTTCCCAGATCGAATGGAAAGGGGCAGGACGTTGTTACGAGTGTTGTTATCCCACGATCAGCTGTTTGTTGTATTCTTCTGACCCAAGAAGTGTAAGCAGCGCTGGAAAAATATCTGCAGGGAAAGTGTAAAACGGGTTATTTTGTTAAAAACACAGCACTGTAAAGCTACGTTTACACGGATACCTTCTTCTGAGAAGAAAGACTTTGATACATTCTATTAGAATTGAACTACCTCATTTAAAGACTATAAAGCTGTATTTATCGTAGCATACTAGACTTATTGTTGTCCGTTTGTTTATTCGACGTGTTTACAACTTAAATTACACATCAAAGACAGGTAAGTAGGCCTAATGCATCTATTTATTCACAATAGATTATTTCAATAATCAGCGTTTCGGTAATGACCTTGCTTGTCTCTGTTCGTCCTGAAAACATATTTAGGCTATGTGGCAAATCCTTCGCACTCCAAATACAGATTTTAAAATGTATGCATGTATGTATGTATATATTTTTTTCAGAGAAAGGCAACATCTCTTTACGATGACCCTGCTACTGTAGACTATATGCAAGACTACCCTATCCGATGGAGAGTGGGTTACCCCGAATATTATCCGTTAAAAAACGATGACGCGTATTCTATGGATGTTTGAAAATCTCCCTATTATAATGCAACCGAATCCAGCCAGCTAACCTACCTTTGAATACTGTGAACACCATTAATTCTGACAAATTCTCGATGCAATATGTTAGTGGTTGGTTATGTTTGCTATGGATAGCTAATGGTCGTTTTTTATGGAACATTATATCTGGGTTGATCATCAATTCAAGTCCGTCAGTCTTCCTTTCCTCTGTTATTGCCTCAACTCTTCTGCAGCGGCTGATTGCAAACAGGTTGCTCGCATTTAGGCAATTCGATATTTGTGCAAAATTGAAGATATGTAGCTATTCCCAGATATGTTTGCATTTTTAGAAATAATTGCGCGTTCATTTACATTACAATTTGCAAGACACAAGTTGCGATATATTTGTTTGTGGATCGTAAAACACATTTAGGCCATCATATGTCTATTATTTACGGATCATACACGCATTTGTCAATCATCGATAATCTTTCTCCATATTACGCTATTAATTCGCTTTTAATCGGTCATGGAAAAATCCTCCAGATGTAATTTTACTTGACTGTTTCAAATGTAAACACAGCTTGGCCAAGTTACTGGTGGTGGCTGTGTTTCCCTTGGGGCGGGCAGCATAAACCCCTCCCCCTTCCGCTCCAAATAAGGGAAAGAGCTTATTTTTGGCTCGCAGGCGATAGAATTAGAGCTCCGCTATTGCCTTTTGAGTGGAAGTTAGTTTGCGATCATTTTCGTCTAAAGTCTTCAAATGTATTTATTCATTTTTCTTTCTCTTATTTTCACATTCCGTTAACCTAGGTAGACATGACGTCATAGCTCATTATCATATGGCATATGGACATTTAAGGGGTTTTGTTTTTGTTTGGACTTGGGGGTTCAAGTCCAGCATTACCAAACTACTCATCTTTCTATGAAGGCAAACCAGGCTCTCTCATAACTTGGGTGAGACAAGAGGTACTGGGCCTGGCATCCCATGTAGACACTTGGTTCTGCTTACATGCCCATTGGCCTGGTATTGAATCCTGACTCTGCCGATGTCCGGTGACTCCTCAAGTCAGGGAGACCTCTGGTGCCTGCGGTCTCCCAGTGCTAGCTGCTTGTAAATTGTACTACCGCAATCCAGTGAGTGCCCTGTCCTGCTGGTAGATTGTGCAGTAAGTAGTAGTGGCTACTGACAGACAATGCATCAGATGAGAATATCTGATAGTCTAATCTGGCCACTGTCTGAAATGTCAGACAACATGGCAGTCAGGAAGAGGACAATAATAGTCTACAGAAGTTTTTATTTTTTATTTCCCAGAATCCTTGGGGTACCCAAAGAGAAAAGACAATTGTTTACAGTCCTTCTTATGAAACCATAAATGACCAGGAATATTTTAGTCATCAATATATCACTCAGTGTTTTTGTATAGTGCCTTTTAAAAACATGTTGTCACATAATGCTTGAGAGGAGACCTGGGATTGTAGTGGTTTTCAGGCAGTAGTTAATGAGCAGCCCCATTCTAAAAGAACCTCAAGAGAGACTATGGAGGTAACTTTTGAGTCTGTATTTAAAGACCAAAATAGTTTCCCACACAAATAAAGCTTGATCTGTTTGCCTCAAAACGATGGTGAGGTTTAGTCATTATCAAACCAAGGCCGTGGCATTGGCAGGGCAGGCAGGTCTCAAGGAAGATTCACTGGCCACTGTGGCTCAAGTACGACCACACCACAAACACACAAACAGAAAGCACACACAAGCATATGTACAGTCAGTGTGCACTTTATTAGGTATTTATTAAACTTATTAGACTTATTAGATGTATTAATTCATCTGCTTCTGTAGCCTATCCACTCCAGGAACATCCTATTGTGGAGGTGATCCGACTTAAAGATCTCAGAGGCCAGCCCTGCTTAGATTCAGTACTAACCGAGGCCTACAGCTGGTAGATCCTATTGCACATAAACCCTAATCTGCTTTTATCTCTTTATGTCTCTGAATTGACCAGGTCTTTGTTCCTGAGATACCAGACAAAGCCTCTCTTTTGCACAGTGAAAGCCTTGCCTATCCCATTTTCATTCCTGCCACAAGGCTGAGGAGCGGTTCACACCAAGAGGTCAAGAGAAGGAACCAGGGGCCAACGTCAACACGCTACCTGACCCTCTGTTTACAGAGCCAAAGTTTTACTCTTTCCAACCGACCACCTGCCTTTTCACCATGTTCCAGCGAATTAGCAGCCTGTTTTTCGGAGAGGTGGAGGATTCTTCCAAGGATTTGAAGGAGCCAAAACCCTGCATTTTGGAGGCAGATGAGGAGGGATGGCTACTTGTCAGTATTCCTGGTGAGGGGGTGTTTTTCATATGTGACATATGACTTGTAATCATACCATTTTTTAAAAGACAGAATGTTCTCTATAACTATCTGAGTCACAGCTAAACAGGAATGTTCACCCGAAACTTTTGCATTAGCTTGGTCTTAGGAGCTTAATCACTGGCGGTGACTGTGTACTCCCTCAGAGGATAATATCTTCCTGTCCCTGTTATCAGGGGTGACTGTGCAATCCTGGAGCAGGATAATTTGGTCCTGTCCTCGTTTCTGGCAGGGACGGTGTAGTGTACTCCCTCACATCACAGCCTAGGTTCTGGAACAGAAATGAATTCCCATTAGACCCCTCAACCCAGGTTGAGATGAAGGTAGAGAAACTCCAGAGTAGGTGCAAGGTCCTTCACAATTTCCTAGGTGCCCTCTTCTCACAGCTTCTCCTAATACTAACTCGTTAACGTTACCAATGACCAAGTGAGCCGGAGTTTAACACAGTTAACCAAGTTTATTTTATATTTGACTTCACAACTGCGCCTCTCTAATTAGGCAGGCTACTCTGACTGCTAAAGGGCACACAGGAGTCCCCAGTACAAGAATACCATAGCCAATCAGTGGGGGGGGGGGGGGGCACAGCCCTTATCCCAGCCATGGAGTGCTTCTGTTTGAATGACACGTTGTCATGTTTGTCTTCTCCTCCAGAGGGCACCTCGATAACTGATGCCAGTCCCCTGGAGGACGTCCTGGTGGATCTCCCCAGCTTGTCTGTCTACAGTTCTCATGGCGACCTGGCTGCTCCTGAGGAGGGCGTGGCCAGTCTGGTCCGCAGTGTGCGGTGAGGGTTGTCCTTGTGTTTAAAGGTAGAAAATGCACATGAAGTAACTCCAAAGCTGCTTGTACAAGGATCTTTTTTTCTTTACATCAACACTGACAAGTTGCAAGATCATACAAGATTGTGTTGTATTAATGATAACTGGTATGTCGTATTAATGATGACTGCTATGTTGTATTAATGATGACTGCTATGTTGTATTAGTGATGACTGATATGTTGCAATAATGATGACTGGTATGTTGTATTAATGATGACTGGTATGTTGCAATAATGATGACTGGTATGTTGTATTAATGATGACGGGTATGTGGTATTAATGATGACTGGTATGTTGCAATAATGATGACTGGTATGTTGTATTAATGATGACGGGTATGTGGTATTAATGATGAGTGGTATGTTGCAATAATGATGACTGGTATGTTGTATTAATGATGACTGGTATGTTGTATTAATGATGGCTGGTATGTTGTATTAATGATGACTGGTATGTGGTATTAATGATGACTGGTATGTTGCAATAATGATGACTGGTATGTAGTAATAATATGCCCCGCTTTTCACTGCAGGGTGATGGAGCAGCCCCCCAAGGTACGGAGCAGGGTGCTGGGACGGGTGACCCGTGGGACTGGCTCTCAGGTGGGGTCTCTGGCCAAAGTCACCCAGGTGGGCCGCGTCCAGCAGGCCAAGGCTCGGGCCGACCGCCGACACCTGGGCCGAAACCGCACCCAGCACCAGAACGCTGTCCGGAACCACCCGCCCCGGCGTCCCAGCCACGGCCACGGACCCTTCCTGCACCAGCCCAGCTCACGCACCTGCAACCACTGAGTGCGCTCAGGAGCTTAACGCACACCCGGGGCATTATAACTGCAAACTCCATCCCATCCACCCACTCCTCCACACTCAGCCATCCCATCCACCCACACCTCCACACTCAGCCATCCCATCCACCCACATCTCCACACTCAGCCATCCCATCCACCCACACCTCCACACTCAGCCATCCCATCCACCCACATCTCCACACTCAGCCATCCCATCCACCCACATCTCCACACTCAGCCATCCCATCCACTCACACCTCCACACTCAGCCATCCCATCCACCCACATCTCCACACTCAGCCATCCCATCCACCCACATCTCCACACTCAGCCATCCTGATCCAGTATACCACCTGCTGATGGGAGAGCGAGGTTTCCCAAAGCCAAAAGTTACTGCCTGGAATGTGTGGTTGGTCACTTCCTGATATGACACAATCATTTTGTTTTTTTGGTAAAAAGCAAAATATTTTTATTGGTTTTAAACAAATCCATGACTGTCAGCCCAGCTCCGCCTGTATGGTTTGTGAAACCTCACTATGCCATCATTAATGACAACCCTCTGCCCTATCCACCTACGCTTTACTGCTACATGTACACAGACACCCACATATATACACACACACACATATACACACACACACACCCTGCAATTCAGTCAGGTCATGTTGGTTTTACCCCACTCCAGTGCTGGTGTGAAATGAAGCATTACATTTAAAAATGAAATTATGCTTGTGATAAAGATTCTGCCCTTCTGCTGATCCCTGCCTTGTTTTCCTATTAGGGAGCATAAGGGGTAGGACAGCCTATCAGTGCTTTCCAATTGATCCACAATGCTACTAAACTAAGGAGAGGGAGAGGAGAGGGATAGAGTGATGTTTGGTTAACAGTTGCTGGAGTTGATTTTTGGCAGGACAGCAATAAAGAGGAAAAAGGTTGAATTAAATGTACAATAGGTAATTTCAGACTTCTAACAGTCAAGAGAGGAATAGCAGCAACAAACACCTTCAAACCACAGCACTGTTTATCCCTATCTGAGTGTTGAGCCGTCAACTGTATATTTTGAAACACAAATTTAAGAACTATAAACACAGGCAGAGGGCGAGTCAACATGTCAGTGAGCCCTTTTCAATGATAGGAAAAGATCTACAATGGTCTTGTAACAATGTTTTAAAACAAAAATCGTACCTATTCTACCTTTAAGCTTGTCCTTGGACTATAGCTGCCTCCATGGACTGTTATATCTGGGCTGATTTCATGGTGTGTGCCCACATACGAGTACAGTATACAGTATGTATGTTTTGTTTTCACGAGTATAAACCGTGGTCGTTTATACCCCTATGCCACAGAAAAACACAGTCTGAGATGTGAGTAATCGCAGTATCCCTTTCCCCAAACCTGTAGTGGATGGACAGAGGCCCATATAAAACCTTATATAAAAACCAGTATTAATAGACCTGCTGAAAGTGTGTGTGCCTGTGTGTGTGTGTATGTATTTATTGCTCTTCATATCTCATAGTGCCTCACCCAGAAAAACCAGCACAGCAATAATCTTAGCACAATGAAACGGGTTAAACATGTATTGCCTCCCCTGTGTTCCAGGTTCTAGAAATGTAGCACAGCTCAGACCCATTACGAGGAGGACTTCTCTTGTTGCCAGGTTGTCATGTGGGGGACAGATGGCCAGTAGAATCTTGCCCTCAAAAGGTCAAAAGGTCAGGGTGTTCCTTCCCTTAATGATTTGGTGCTTTCAAAGTGTCTGCTGATTAGATGTGTCTGCTCTGGAAGCCTGTCCTTCAGCAGCAAGCCATTATTTTAGCACACTGAATCTTTTATGCAGTAAAACACAAGAATCAGATCTGGAGCAAGGAGGGATGTCACATTTTGCTGTTCCTCATTGGCACCTGCTTTTGACGTGAGAATGACAGCTATCATGGCCGTCATAACACCCTGGCGTAGGAGAGGCACACTGGCAGGCCAGGCAGTAGCTGGGCTGGGGTTGTCACGACAACTCGGACTCTGTCCGATTGGACGCCTGTCCCGTCCTTCATGGGGTCAGTGTTACAAACATCTTACAAGCTAATTTAGGGCTCTCACCTCCACAGACACCCCCTCATGTTATTGGTTGACCTATGGTCATCTTCAACCATACAAATTATTTAGGCTTCTGAAGGCTTCTTTGTGGATGCCAGTCACCAACCCTCCTCTTCCATAACCTTGTTCCTGTACACTTTCATAACTTCATCTACATGTCTACTCACATTTAATAATAGAAAGGAATATATATTATGGTGCTGAAGTATGTTAATATATAATACATTATATAAAGTATGGTTTATTTGTGTATGTTTGCATACTGTTTTAGGAGTCAAAAGTATGTGTGTGTGTGTGTGTGTGTGGGGGGGGGGGGGGTAAGCTGAAATTGACAGCTATTCAGGACCAGATTCTTTGTTTTTGTGTCCACATTTATGAACATAAGACAACGAATCTCCCAATTCTCCTCCCTTGGGCCTGATGCTATTGAGGCTGATGCTTTTCTGCAGATACACTCAGCAATCACTTTATTAGGTATTTATTCAACTTATTTTTTAGACTTATTAAGTCTTCTGCTACTGTAGCCTAACTACTTAGAGCTTTAAAGCATTGTGTGTTCAGAGATGCTCTTCTGCATACCACTGTTGTAATATGTGCTTATTTGCAGTACTGTCAGCTTCAACCAGTCTGGCCGTTCTCCTCCTCCTCTCTCATTAACAAGGCATTCCTGCTCACTGGATGTTTTTTGTTTTTGGCACCATTCTCTGCAAACTCTGTTGTGCATGAAAATCCCAGGAGATAGCAGTTTCTGAGATAATCAAACCACCCTGTCTGCCACCAACAATCATTCCACAGTCAAAGTCACTTCGATCACATTTCTTCCCCGTTCTGACATTTGATCTCAAAAACTGCTGAACCTCTTGACCATGTCTGAATGCTTGTATACATATAGTTGCTGCCACATGACTGGCTGATTAAACGTTTACATTAACAAGCTGGTGTAAAGGTCTACCTAATAAAGTGCTTACTGAGTGTATGGCTTCATCAGGGATTCATCTTGAGATATCCCCCCAGTGGTCAGAATATATGCAGTGCATGATTGTGAAAGGCTTGTGATTTTTGTCATGTGGTGCCCTCTAGGGGCAAAACAATTATAGGCATTGATATGAGAGGCCAGCAGGTGCAAATTTGGGGAAAGAAACACTATCTTTTACACTCTGTTACAAGTCTATTTACTTAGAATGTATGTTAGCATGTTTTTATGCATTTGAGGACTTTCATAATCAGTTTGGAGCTTAGAACCACAGCAGCTTAAGAGACTTGACAAACTGAATACAGTAAATATCACCTGAACTACACAAGTGATGTTGAGCACTGTTTTCCCTATTTTAATACCTGCCTTGTTCTACCTTGGTGGATGACCGCCCCTGATGTGTACAGTCCATCTGTTCTGAAATGTTGGGGGAAAACCCATCAATAAAAACACAGAATGAACCCGTCTGTGTGTGCATAGGGTGGCTCCTTTATCAGGGGCAGGGAGGGGGACACTTTCTCCACTTCACCAGTGGTGGGCCCTGGAGATGAGCAGATTCTTTAAGGTATCACATCATATCATGTTCTATGCACCAAATACGTGGCCTGAAATTATCTTCATGAACATTCTACAGACTGTCAGAATAAAAGCTTGCTAAATATTATTGGTATTTGGCAGATGCTGTTATCCAGAGAAACGTACAGTTGATTAGACTAAGCAGGAGACAATCCCCCCCTGGAGCAATGCAGGGTTAAGGGCCTTGCTCACGGGCCCAATGGCTGTACGGATCTTATTGTGGCTACACCGGAATTTGACCTTGGGGGTCCTAGTCATGTGCCTTAACCACTACGCTACAGGCCGCCCTAAACAGTAGAAAGTATCTAATTAGGTGAGCAAGCTAGGAGGTGAGCTATTAGTTGGCTTGCTATGTAGTAGCTACAGATCCTAATGTAATATTATTTGTTATTTCGCAACCGGCAGGAAAAATATGTTAGCTTAATTGCCTTTCCTAGCGAAAAACTGCTTGCAGTGCTATAATAACTTTGTTATCCCTCACCTTAGCCCTACCTCTCATCTTGGCTCTTCCCCCACCTCCAAGTCTTCTGCAGGCAGCCTGCCAACCTGCCTGCCCCCTAGATCCAGCCAGCCCCCAAGGCAAAGCCACTCAATTCCCCACTTCTCTCTGTCCTTGTTGTCATGGCAGCTGCCCGTGACTGCACCCAATGGCCAGCTGTGGCAATGCCCTGGAACTCTGATCCAGGAGAGACCACACTCACCGTCATGCCCGTCGCTGGGATGGCTTCCTTAGTGGCCTAATTGAGCCCTTTTCCACAACCATGTTTCACCATGGCAATAGACAGGGCCCCACAAACTACTCCTCTGCCAGGCCACCAGAGGGCACTGTCACATGGGCACAGCCATCAACCTTGAACACACCACCCCACCAGGCCCCAACAGAGCTCCTGCCCTTCCCCCACCCCCTCTATTCTGGTCTCTCTGATACTGTACTCCCCACCCCTCCTCTGAAGACCGGCCCAGCCCTGCCAACCAGGGTAGGGACCCTGCAGCCCCAGAACTCCCAGGTGAGCAGGAGGGGTCCAGGTGGAGAGGCTTGATTAGGGAAGTGTACATGCAGGTGGGGGCTCTGTGTATTAGCTGCCTGTCAGACACTTGTGTGTTACGCACTGACTGTTTGTCAGACACTTGTGTGTTATGCACTGTTTGTCAGACACTTGTGTGTTACGCACTGACTGTTTGTCAGACACTTGTGTGTTACGCACTGTTTGTCAGACACTTGTGTGTTATGGATTTACATTACATTTTTGTAATTTGACAGAATATTTTAATCCAAAGCAATTTCACAAGTTAAAGCAACACATCCAGAACTAGTAAAATACACATGAAGTGCTGTTCTAAACATACAATCATCATAAGTGCAATTCAAATTATTATTTATTTTTTATTTTTTTGGGGTGAGACAAGAGGGATAGGGATATCGGAAAGGGGGAGGAATCAGAGGTAGGACTAAGGTACAGTTTGAGTTTGTTTTTAGTCTGCGTCGAAATAGGGGGAGGGATTCTGCTGTCCTGACAGTGGTAGGCAAGTCATTCCACCACTGAGGAACCAGAACGGAAAACAGGAGTGAACGTGCAGCTCGACCGCCAGGTGCTCGTAGTGAGGGAACCATAAGGTGACCAGAGCTGGCAGACCAGAGTGGTCTAGCTGGGGAGTAGGGAGTGATTAAGGATTGGATGTAAGGTGGGGCAGTCCCCTTAGCAGCCTGAAATGCCAACACTAGGGCCTTGAATCGGATGCGTGCGGTAATAGGAAGCCAGTGGAGGCCAATGAGGAATGGGGTGACATGAGCCGACCTGGGCTGACTGGTGATCAGGCGGGCTGCATCATTCTGGACCAGCTGGAGGGGTTTGATGGCACAAGCTGGGAGACCGGTTGAGGGAGTTGCACTAATCCAGGCGGGAAATGACGAGCACCTGGACTAGGAGCTGGGTGGCTTTCTCCATCAGGAGATGACGGATGTGGTGTATATTTTAGAGGAAGAACCTGCAGGTTCTGGCAGTGGAGGATACTTGTGGAGCCAGGGTGAGGCTGTTATCAAGAGTCTCCCCAAGATTCTTTGCCGTATGGGAGGAGGAAACTACAAAGTCCTCAACAGTCAGTGAGAGGTTGATTGTTGGAGAGGACTTAGCAGGGATGTAGAGAAGCTCAGCCTTGGCCAGGTTACGCTTCAGGTGGTGGGAAGTCATCCACACAGAGATATCAGCCAAGCAGGCAGAGATCTGTGTGGTGGCCTGGATATTGGGGGGGAAGGAAAGAAAGAGTTGGGTGTCATCGGCGTAAGAATGGTAAGAAAAGCCATGGGAAGAGATAACAGAACCAAGAGACATGGTGTATAGAGAGAAGAGGAGAGGACCAAGAGCTGAGCCCTGCGGGACTCCAGTTTGTAGGGGGTGAAGATCAGAGACTGAGCCCCTCCAAGTCACCTGGTAGGAACAACCAGAGAGGTAGGAGGAAAACCATGCCAGTGCAGTTCCTGTGACACCCATCCCAGTCAGTGATGAGAGCAGAATCTCATGGTTGACTGTATCAAAGGCGGCCGACAAGTTGAGGAAGAATGCACTGACTGCTTATGAGATGCTTGTGTGTTACATTTTTACATTTTACATTTACATTTTAGTCATTTGGCAGACGCTTTTAATCCAAAGCGACTTACAAGTGTAGCGACTTACAAGTGCAAGTTACGCACTGACTGTCAGTGTCAGGATCCGTTTTTCATTGTCTCGTTTTTGTCTAAATGGTTAGCGTTTCCGTGTTTTCTTACCCTCTGTGCACACCGTAGTCTTTCTGTCAGTTCAGTCACTTCATTAATTTGTTTCACCTGTGTTTCACTTCCTGATTGTTTCCCCACACCTGATTGTTATTTCCCCCTCCTTATCTATGTATTTAAACCCCTCTGATAGTTTAACTCACTGCCAAATTGTTATGTGTCTATTCCATACTTTCCAGCATTATTTTCTGATTGACTGCTGTTTTGACCTATTTTGTTTTATACCTCTGTCCCTGGATTTACCCTTTTGTTCTGATTTGACCCGTTGTGTTTGGAATTTGGTTTTTCATTTTGGATTCTCCTTTTGCTTGGACTGCCCATGTGTTATCAACCCTTTGCTTGTGACATCGAGCACGTATTGGATTATCCCTGCTGAACCTGTTTGTTTGTGTACCGACCCTTTGCTTGGACTCTCATTTTCGAACTGCCTGATCTGCCACCACTTCGCTGGATATTGACCCCTGCCTGTCTGACCTGTTCTGAAATTAATAAAGACTTTAATGTTAACTTCTGTGGTCGCGCTCTTGTTGTGTTCTGATTCCTGACAGTCAGACACTGGTAATGTACTGACTACTTGTCAGACACTTGTGTGCTACGCACTGACTTCTTGTCACTCACTTCTGTGTTATGCACTGACTGCTTGTCAGAGGCAAGTGAACAGGGCACTCTGTCCCAGATCTCAGCTTCAGCAAGTGGATTGGCATGTGATCTTATCGGAGCAGAGCTCACAAGGTCACTCTGTTGTGGGCTGCGGAGCAGGAGCAAGGCCGTAGGGACAGAACAGAATTAGCGATAAAGCACCAAACCCAAAACAGCCAAGATGTGCACACTGTGAGCTCATTTCAGACGCACACAGAGTGCTGAAAATGAGCAGAAGAAAAAATGTCTGGTTTCATGAGACAAAAAATACCTGACAATGACCTGTAAGAACAAAACCTTAGAGAAACTCATCTCTCTTTGCAGATCATGTGTATGTTTACAGGTTGAAATCCATGCTGCTGTCAGAAGAAAAAGGAAAGTCTCTCAAACTTGATGAAAATTATATTAATTAATGATTTTAAAAAATAATCATTTTTCATACCTTGTTTTCAGAGGCAGGAAGCAGAAATTTATGTTCAGAAGAAGATGTGATTGAGCCCTATCCCGGTCAGACGAGTTGACACTTAATAATACTAATACATTTTATTTTTTCATTTAGGATAAAATCTCAAGGTGCTTATAACCTGTGTTGCCCTTATGATCAGTTGACTGAAACAATCTGGACGGCAGGCATGATTGATGTGTCTCTTACAGTTCTGATATTTGTCTAACTAACAATATTGTCTAACTACAGACTATGATGATTTGTATTTAAACAGCATATGACCTTTTATGATATGTTGCAACTAATTATGTAGCTTTTATATCATTAGCATTGACAGCAGTATTTACACTAATAATAATATACACATTACATTACATTAATGGCATTTGGCAGACGCTCTTACCCAGAGCGACGTACAACAAAGTGCAAAGTGCATACCCAAAACCAGGAATAGGTGCACAACAAAGATAAGGACCAGGGCCTATTTTAAAAATATATATATATATTTTTATAATACCGAAACACGCAAATGTATGAACAATACTTAACCTGCCAAACACTGCTTACGTAGCCAAACTAAAACATCCTGATACACAAGTAAATCACAGAAAGACAACAATTAAGGTTTACAGGGAGGTAGGGAGGGACAGTGAGAGGTGCTGCTTGAAGAGGTGTCTCAATGTGTCTCAATGAGCACTTTATTAGGTAGACCGCTACACCAGCTTATTCATGCAAATATTTAATCAGCCAATCATGTGGCAGCAACTAAATGTATAAAAGCATGCAGACCTAGTCAAGAGGTTCAGCTGCTTCTCAGACCAAATGCCAGAAAGGGGAAGAAATGTGATCTAAGTGACTTTGACTGCGGAATGATTGTTTTTGCCAGACAAGGTGGTATTGAGTATCTCAGAAACTGCTGATTTCCTGGGATTTTCACGCACAACAGTCTCTAGAGTCACATCCAGTGAGCAGCAGTTCCGCGAGAAAAAAATGCCTTGTTAATGAGAGAGGTGAGCGGAGAATGGCCAGACTGGTCGAAGCTGACAGGAAGGTAACAGTAATGAAAATATCCACACAATATTTCACCGTGTTTGGGCTTCTGAAACTTTGCTTTGGTAATATTTAGGGTGATACTGACTCTTGGAAAACAAACCCCAGGGGATTACATTTCAGAATAGACCGGGATTATGCCTGGGGTTAGTAACCATTTTATTTCGGGTATTTCATTTTCAAGCTTCTGTCAAGAAAAGGGGCGATTTTTAAGGGGATAACTAGATATACTATTGAGAAAACAATTAATCAAAACATCGCCAGAGTGTGTGAACAGCTTTTCTGACATGTTATAGACAATCTATGAAAAATTTTCGCACTTTTGCTGAACCCTGCTTATTGTAGCCTATATCGAAAACGAGTGCCTCTTCAGCATTTATCAGAAAAGGGCAGGTAGGGAGTTCAACGATCTCAGATGTGTTTCGTCATTCATGCATTTGGGACATCCCACAAACTTACTGTAGAACAAAATGATTTGTAGCCTACGCACACGCCCGAGCGTCGCCTTGGATTACAATCACTGACGTTAGTTTCAATCGGTCACAGACGGGTCAAACGGATCATTTCACTTCCTGAAACCAGCGCTTAGGTCCAACTTGACCGATCAATCGGAATGACAGTGTGTTTGGCAAAGCTATGAAGTTATGCAACAGACAAATGGTAAGTATCCTACAACCATTTATGTTTATACAACATAAACATGTCTACGTGTCATCTTATGACGTTGACATCGCTGAATAGCGAACGTTAGCAAACAAATGGAATTTAGCTGCCCCAATGTTACATTGATGTTTTACACGAAGTGTATATAAAAAAAACCCCGAACTAAACCACTGCTGTGGTTATCATCACCGAATCGTAGGTAATAGTTAAAGCGCTGAAAACACGGAACGTGGGAGTCAGGGACCAGAATGATTATAGAAGGTATAATTTGCCTATAGCTATATTAGCAACAAAAACATGTATATATATATATATATATATATATATATATATATATATATATATATATATATATATATATAGGTATGACAAGAGTAGCCTAGTTTAAGACAGCTGTACTTTGTTAATTTCCTGAATTTGTTGGGAGTAGCCTAAAACCCAAGTTTAGGGTACTCCAACGTAAAAAGTCGTTTAAAAGTTTAATGACGTTTACCAACTACAGTACTTTTTGACGCCATACCCCTTTTCTTTCTTCGGAGAGTGACATGTGATTTAACAATTTAATCAGATAAGTGTAGGCTACATTGTGGCGGACTTGTCAGGAACTGACCACGCAGGTTTGGAGGAGATCAGGGCGTTTTGCGTGTCACATGCTCAGTGCTTTCGCATTAATCGCGATTGGCGGTGACGCCACTGTCTCTGAGATAACGCGGAGGATCTTCACCCCGACAGGATGCCTGCTCTCACACTGTCCACCCGGAGTTCTTCGCCTGAGGCAGCGGTCCAGTAGGTGCAAGCGGAGTCGCGGCTAGGGGTGCGCATGGAGCGTAAAAAGGAACGGAAGGACCGATTCTTTATCGCCACCAGAGGGAAGGCCAGGAGCTGCCACAGGGGAGCGTCCAAGGGCTGCATCGGCCGGGTGGAAGCAGAGACTCGTGGGGAGCTGGTGTGTCAGCTGTTCGGCAGCTCGGGCAGTTGTAAGGGGGGCGGAGTGGTGAAGTGCGAGGATGCGTACCCGCTCTCGCGCCATCAGGCGCAGCTGCTGCTCTTCGTCTCGCCTCCGCACAAGCGGCTGGAGCTGCTGTCTAACCCGCAGCTGTTTGGGGCCATCTGCGACCTGGCCCAGGACGATCTAGTGATGGTGAAGCACAAGAGAGGCCTCCAGCCAGGGCTGGTGAAGAACCTGATGCAGATTGGGAGGCAGGAAACCCCCAGCGACCTGCTCATGCTGGGGTTCGAGGTGGAGCTTCTGGTAAGGACAAACGAGGGCTCTTGAATGTGATCATGAAAAACCACAAGTTACCCGTACAGGTCACCACCTGGTGAGGTGGAATAATGCAGCACCACATTCATTATCAAAAACGCTTTGTGGGTACTGTTCCACCTTCTTGGAGTTTTGCAGCAATGCCTTTTGATTTTTCACAGGCCTCAGCCATTGACAGTATATGATTTTCCTGCCATTTGTGAGGTTCAGTGTTAAATAAGATACCAGTATGTGGCTGACTCCTAAGTAACTAGGATGGGTCAAATGCAGAGGACAAATTAACCAACAGGGTTCAAGAAAGTATATCTTATCTTATCTTATGACTCGCCTGTTTATGCAAAACGAACTGGATTTAGAACTGTTATTCTCGGAAAGTGAGTGTATGTGTGAGTATGTGACTTAAATGATTACCAACCATTTAAATGATTCAGCCTTTGACTACAAGGAAGTACAGCAAAAGTACAAGCTAGACTTGTCACGCACTGAAATCGCCTCCTATGCCACTGAAGCATGGCAGTGTAAACAACTGCAGTTTTCACTCAGGGCTTTTTCCAGTATATATGATTTTCCATCTTCATTGCTGCTCAGCCCTGCTGCAGGGAGGCTGCAGGTCTCTGCATGTTATAATCAGCTGCTAGAACATGATGGACCAGATTTACAAAAACCTTGGTATGACATCACATGCAAAATTCATTCTTATAGGCAGGCCTATAATAAATTGCCTAGAGGATGTCAGTAAAAGATAGCATGATGTTAGGCAGCGTACAAAAGAAATTGACTCAGTTGGTGGTCCAACGAAAGGATATTGCAGTTACACCGATAGGACAGCAGTTGGAAAAGTCCCTACAAGATGAGAAGGTTGTGGGGGTGTGGGAGGAATAGACACAAGTGAAGTTTTGATGGGAGAAGGCCACAGCATATCTGAAGGTAAAACTGTATTCACAATTCATTATATACCCCAACAAAAAAGCCTTCACAAATATGTTTTTTAGGTTACCAAATTGGCAAATCAACTTCATCGCATTCACAGAGAAGGGGGAGGGATAAACAGCGTTGTGTTGCTGCAAATCCTCTCTTGACCATTAGGAGTCTGAAATTACCTATTTTACCTTTAATAAGTCTAAAAAATAGGTCTAATTAATACTTAGTAATAAAGTTCTCACTGAGTGTATATCAGCACAGAAAAAGTTATCACGCAAAAAAGCGAGTCGCAAATGATACATGCTTTAGTAAATCAGATTAAATTCTTCATTTGCCTAATTGACATAATCTCCATCCTGTTTTAGTGTATCCACTCAAGGTATGCATATGCATGAACATATTTAACTATGCACCAAAATAAACATCGCAGAGTGGCCTAATCACCACAAATTACATTCAAATCGTGACCCATTATGACCAATAGTAAATCCCAATTAGATATTGCGTAGCAATTGCTTCTTTTTTTTTAAAGTTTTATTTTCGAATTTTTTCCCTTTTTTCTCCCAATTTGGTAGCCAATTGTACCCTGTCTGATTCAATTAGAGCTAGTATTAGATACACCCCGTCCCTCGGCGGCCCGAAGGATTTTATATTTTCTTTTTTTTTTCTTTTTTTTTTGTGCGGCGATCTACTAACCCTGCCAAGTCCCTCCCTCTGGAGCAGCGAACCAATTATGCTGCTCCACGTGAGCCGGCCAAACTTGGCTTTTAGCAGGACCGGGAATCAAACCCCGGTCCCTGGTGTGCAACTGCAGTGAACTGCAACCGCAAGTCCGCTGCGTCTTAGCCTGTTGCGGCCCGTAGCAATTGCTTTTGCACTGAGAAAAAAAACAGTGGCAATGCTTTAGTAAATCGCAGACACAGATTAAGCATAGTTCTACAGTAAATTCCATTTTGAATGGATATTCCAATTTAGTCCAGGACTAAGCTTAATCTGTGTCTGTGAAACCGGCCTATGTTGAATGATTCACTGCTTGGTCATCTAGTTTCTGTCCCATCCACTCACAGTAAACATTGCTCTAAGCACCAATGGAAAACCTGCTTGGTAGCTGTCAGGCTGTGGTCAAATTAACATATCAACAATACTGCTGTCATATTAACCATTATGTGTTCATAGGAAGGAAGGACATTACACAATATTAACAGCTGAAGGTTAAAACACGTCTTCTGCAAAATGTGTAATGCACTTCCTTAGAGAAAACCACTCTATGAGAAGACAGGGATTCATCATGGTAACTGTCGACTTCTGTTTTCCATCTTAATGGTGGCACAGGACACGGATGAGAAGTCACCCCCCAAGAAACAGCCCCTGCTCCCCCTCGTCAGCGCTGGGGACATCATTCAGGTGCTTCCCAAGGACAGCCCCAAACCCCAAAACTTCTCCACAGAGAGAGAAAGACAGTCGGAAGGTGAGTCTGGTGTTCCTGTGTCTGATGTACTGAAAGTTTCTTATTTCTGTTCCATTTTCTGTTTTCTGGTGTTCCTCAGCTCTGAACCCAGCTGCACATGCAACTGTGGGTCAGCTCCACTTGTGGGTTGTCACTGGGGTTTGAGATGCCTTTTGAAACACACATGTAAAAAGTGCTGTTCTGTTCTGACAATATTCTCCAGTTCTCCCCTGCAGCAAACGGATCCAAAGATACCATGTTGTCAGTGTTTGTATGAGTGTATATGCTTTTGTGTGTGCACATGTACGTGTGTTTGTATTTGTGTGAGTGTGTGTGTGTGTGTGTGTTTGGGTATATGCATTTGTGTGCGCACATGTACGTGTGTTTGTATTTGTGTGAGTGTGTGTGTGTGTGTGTGTGTGTGTTTGTATGTGTGTGTATATTTGCTTTTTTGCGCAGGACTGGAAAAGCAGGTTAAAGGAATGCAGAGAGCAGGTGACTGTGTGCCGCTGCGGAGGCCTTCAGGTACAGGCCTGTGGGTGATCTCACCCGGGTCAAAAGGGCTCACGTATCTCTCCTCCACATCCGCAGGCATTAGCACGCGGGCCATATCCCGGATCCATTCGCTACCAAATCTGAGGTCCCGCAGTAGGCAGGGGGAGAGAGGCTCTCAGAATGGGCGCCGGGCCCCCGCCCTGCACAGGAGCCTGGAGGTGGGGTCCATGGTGGAGCTGGACGTGGAGGCCGAGGCCGGGGGCATGATCACGGTGTACGGGGTGATGCAGTGGATGGGGGTCCCAGAGGAACAGACAGATGACTGGGCGGGGCTGGAGCTGGTGAGGAAACTATAACGCCTGATTTTATATTTTATCCCACCCCCTCTTTCTCTTGTGAAATTCATCTCTGAATGCGTATTTGTGCAAATTGAAAGTCTAACATCTTACATGTTTCAATGTTTCAAAAGGCATTACATGTCTACCACAGTGCTTTACGCTTTACAAATTTTACATATCAAACTCACCACTGTGTTTTATAGGAAAAAGTTGGTTTGCCCTCCCAAATAACTAGGATAGACTTGCACTTACGTTTGACTAATTTATGTAAGTGGACATTTTCCTGTTGAACTCAATGGAAGAAATATTCAGGAGAAACAACCCTTGAAGTATCTACTGTACATCTAGTAGCAGCCCGGTTGTTTCAGGCTGGTTTGATACCTTGGACCCTTGATGACTTAAAGCCATTAAGCCAACTTAATGTGGGGCGACATGGCTCAGGCAGTAAGAGCAGTTGTCTGGCAGTCGGATGGTTGCCGGTTCGATCCCCCGCCCGGACTGTGTCGAAGTGTCCCTGAGCAAGACACCTAACCCCCAAATGCTCCTGACGAGCTGGTCGGTGCCTTGCATGGAAGCCAATCACCGTCGGTGTATGAATGGGTGAATGAGAAGCATCAATTGTACAGCACTTTGGATAAAGGCGCTATATAAATGCCAACCAACAAATGTGTTCTATACTGTATCAGCATAATTTACAGCCAAATCTAGTCCCACCCCCCAATTCCCATAGAGATCCATTCAAATGCAAAGAGTTTTAGTATCGCTTGTAGGACAACCTGAGAACAAGATATCTGGACTTGGTGATGTTGATAGGTCACAGACATCAGGAAGTCATGATATGCAATGGATGTGCAACCAAATACAAAACATGACTATTTTATTTGACATTATGTTAATTTGTCTCAAACATTGAAATGGGGGGATATGAATAAAAAGTGCTGTAATTTCTATTTGGTGCAACCAAAATGTATTAAAACATGAGAATCTGCACTTTGACCACATATGAATTGCTTGATTACAAACAGTGGAAATAAAACATTAATCAAAAAAGCCAGAAAAAGGCAAGGTGTGTCCAAACTTTTGGCTGGTACTGTATTTTGTAGGTTAACCGCAATAATCAATGCAAAACTATCAGTTAACTTCAAGCGTGTTTGATCACTGTAGTGCTGCATTCTGGATCAGTCTACAACTGATCCAGAATGCTGCAGCCCGTCTGGTATTCAATGTTCCCAGACATTCACATGTCACCCCCCTGCTCAGCAACCTCCGCTGGCTGCCTGTTATGGCTTTCATCAAATTGAAAACTTTGGTGCTCGCGTACCAGGCAGTTAAGGGATCAGCCCCTGTATATATTCAATCACTTATCAAGACCTATACACCAGCAAGACCCCTCCGTTCTGCCACTTTGTGCCGTCTGGCGCCTCCCCCTCGCCACACCTGCACTTTTTGCTCACGACTGCTGTCTGTCCTGGTCCCACGGTGGATGTCAGAACGGAGTCTCTGACCTCTTTCAAGCGCGGACTGAAGACTCATCTCTTCAGGCTACACCTTTCTCTCCCTAACTCACCACCATGATTAGCCTTATATATGCCATAGACTGTAATGGCACTTATATAGTTGTTTAGATATTTTCTTTTAGTATTTTTTTGTATTAGCTATTGTATTGTTGTACTCGGGGTATTCTAGCTGCCAACTGTGGTATGCTAGTTTCGAAGTTGATTGTATTCTTCAAGGGTTCTGACTATCTGTATGATTACACTAGGACTCCGAACTGTACTGCCTTCTCAGGTCCTCTTCGCACTTGAACTTTGTGTGTGTGTTTGATCTGCACTTCGTTGTACGTTGCTCTGGATAAGAGCGTCTGCTAAATGCCTTGTAACGTAATGTAATGTGTTAAAGTTGACCGTAGGTGTGTATGATCACTGCAGTGCTGTGTTAAAGTTGACCGCAGGTGTGTATGATCACTGCAGTGCTGTGTTAAAGTTAACCGCAGGTGTGTATGATCACTGTAGTGCTGTGTTAAAGTTAACCGCAGGTGTGTATGATCACTGCAGTGCTGTGTTAAAGTTAACCGCAGGTGTGTATGATCACTGTAGTGCTGTGTTAAAGTTAACCGCAGGTGTGTATGATCACTGCAGTGCTGTGTTAAAGTTAACCGCAGGTGTGTATGATCACTGCAGTGCTGTGTTAAAGTTAACCACAGGTGTGTATGATCACTGCAGTGCTGTGTTAAAGTTAACCGCAGGTGTGTATGATCACTGTAGTGCTGTGTTAAAGTTAACCGCAGGTGTGTATGATCACTGCAGTGCTGTGTTAAAGTTAACCGCAGGTGTGTATGATCACTGCAGTGCTGTGTTAAAGTTAACCGCAGGTGTGTTTCATCCCTGAAGGACTATGAAGTGAGTGGGTGCACTGATGGGACATTTGGAGGACAGCGCTATTTCAACTGTAAGGGGAACAGGGCACTGTTTGTGCCCCTGAGTACCTGTAGGCCAGACGGAAGGTTCCAGTCTCTCCCTGCTACGAAGTTGGCCTCCCAGTACTGTGAGAAACCCCCAGGTGAGACCAGGGTTGGAGACCCCTTCTTCAGTGTGCATTATTTCAAGAGATTTTGTATAGCTTAGATTTTCATGTCAATGAAAACATCAAGGATAATGGCCTCATATACATTATTTAAAGTGCAATCTGTAAGTACAGTGTCCAATTCCTTTGTTTTTGCAATACACTCAATACATTTGGGGTTCAGATACAAATGTGACAGTAAGTGAATAAGTAGGTAAAATAATAAAGCAGATAGTGGTGTGGTGTAGATGTGGTGTATTGGAGTCAGACCTGATTTTTAGGAGTGGCTCCAGGTGAAGCACTTTCTGTAGAAGAAGAGTGATGAACTCCTCTGGGTCTGCCGGAAGCAGAAACACAGAAACACACCGTGAGAATTTCCTTAATGATCACAATGAATTCAGGTTAAGATCATTCCTGCCATGCTCATAAAGGAGCCTGAGAACATGAGACAAGTTCAGAATTTCAGCTTTTATTTCCTGGTATTTACACCTGTGTTAAACTACTTGGAACATAGGGCCTTTTGTATCAGACCACCCAATTTGTAGGTGAGCAAAAGGATTGGAACAGAGAGTATTTAAATAAATGAAAGTAAATAACACTTAATATTGGTATCATATCCCTTCCTTGGAATAACTGCATGAAGCCTGCAACCCATTGACATCACCAAACGGTTGCTTTCTTCTTTTGTGATGCTTTTCGAGGCTTTTACTGCAGCATCTTTCAGTTTTTGTTTGTTTTGGGGGGATTTTTCCTTCAATCTCCTCTTCAGGAGGTGAAATGCATGCTCAATTGGATTAACTTCTGGTGATTGACTTGGCCAGACTAAAACCTTACACTTTTTCTCCCTAATGAAGTCCTTTGTGGTGGTGAGGCAGTGAGTTTTGGGTCATTGCCTAGCTGCATGATGAAGTTTGGACGCATTTCTTTGTAAATTGGCAGACAGAATGTTTTTGTAGACTTCTGAATTCATCCTGCTGCTACCATCATGAGTTACATCATCAATGAAGATTAGTGAGCACACTTCAGAAGCAGCCATGCTCATGGAGCCATGCTTCCTGTCGACGCTGACAGGAGGGTGACAGTAATGCAAACCACACATTACAGCAGTGGTATGCAGAAAAGCATCTCTGAACACACAAACCTCCAAGTGGATAGGCTACAGCAGCAGAAGGCCAATAGGTCTAAAAACTAAAATAAATACCTAATAAAGTGCTCAGTGAATGTATATATCATGGCTAAAAGAAGAAGCTAATTTCCCTCTTCATATTAGTATATCCTAACCAGGCTGAACTACAGGCCAGACTGCAGGGTGTGGTTTCAGTATTTTTCATAATGGTACAATTTCCATCAGACCTTTACGTGGAGGAGGTAGACGACGCCCCACCTATCCCTGAATCGGAGGTGCTGTCGCTGCTGGAGGGGCGTATGAAGGGGATCCAGGGGCACTTCAACTCCTGCTACCTGGATGCCACACTCTTCAGGTGAGCCCTCGACCGTCAAGCAGACACCTGGACATCCACAATCTTACTGTGTACATCTGGGTCACACAGACACCTGGACTCCTTATCCACAATGTAACTGTGTACCTCTGGGTCACGCTGTACACACCCACAATCTTACTGTGTACATCTAGGTCAAGCAGACACCCGGACTCATCACCCACAATCTAACTGTGTACATCTGGGTCTCACAGACATATATAAAATATGAATCTCTGTTGTCCATTAAACATGTCAAAGAATTATTCTGTCAGATGTCAGATTGCAACATAAAAGCAAAAGCAAAGTACTTAGATTAAACCACAAACAAAAAATAGCATGGATTACACACAATGTTTCTGCTGGCATCAATCTCCTGCCTCATTCTCACTCATTTGAGCCTGCCCTTATTTCCTGGCTAGGTGCATCACATTAATGTTATACAAATATCATTCTGTATTGAATTAGTGGATGCATTAAACTCCATGCTGCATCAATTAATATTTTAATTGCAGGAGAAATTACACATAATATTCTGCAAATTCAGTTTATTTTGCATGTTTCTATTGATATTGGTCCAAAATATCTGGTGCAGTAGAATGAAGGAAGATTAGCAACTAAGGATTGAAGAAAGTGTTTAGGTGTATTAGAAAGTAGTGTTAAATCAATCAACCAGCCTATAGCATCAGTAATTCCCTGACCCTGCCCTTGTGTGTGCAGTCTGTTCAGCTCCTCCATGGCTCTGGACAGTCTGTTCCGCTGCACTGTAGACACGGAGGGAGAGCTACTGCACATACTCAGAAAACGCATCATCAACCGCCTCCGCAGGTAAGCACACCTACGCAGGTAAGCACACATTCATAGGTAAGCACACCTACTCAGGTAAACACATTCATAGGTAAGCACACCTACTCAGGTAAACACATTCATAGGTAAGCACACCTACTCAGGTAAACACATTCATAGGTAAACAGACCTACTCAGGTCAACACATTCATAGGTAAGCACACCTATACAGGTAAACACAGATCATAGCTAAGCACACCTGCACAGGTAAACACACATGTGTCACACATGCTCCACATGCAGAAGTAAACATACAAATCACACATAAACCGTAAGCACAAATAGAAACACACATATCAGATATAAACTGCATGCACAGGTAAACACACATGTATCACACATAAACCACCTGCACTGGTAAACACACATGTATCACACATAAACCACCTGCACTGGTAAACACACATGTATCACACGTAAACCACCTGCACAGGTAAACATGCCTGAGCAGATAAACACATGCAAACCATCTGCACAGGTAAACACACATGTATCACACATGCACTTGCTTGTGCGGGTAAGCACGCCTGTGCCACATATAAGCCACCTGTTCAGGCGCAGTAGAGTAGTGACACATGTGCAGTGTCTCGGTGTATGTAACGTGTATTTACGTAGTGTATGTAACGTGTATTTACGTAGTGTATGTAACGCGTATTTACGTAGTGTGTGTGCATTTAGCCACTGTCTCTCTCTTTCAGGCAAGGCTTCGTTCCCGCTGAGGGAGTGATGAGCTTCCGGAAGCAGCTGGGATGTAATTCATTCACGACCGAGGAGAAAGGTACACTCACACTAACACTGCTTTCATAATTCAGGCCAATACTGGACATGTTTTAGATATTAGGGACTCACATGTGTCGTCACTCACCGGGCTGTTATGTGATTTTGTCATCTAGGGCACGGCCCATAAGACAAAGCATTCAATGTATCTTCTGTTATGATATGTAATAACGTACATGATAATGTAATAAGGACATTTTGTGAGGAAATATTGATTCATTTATGAGCATGGCAGGAATTATCTTAACGGTGTGTTTCTGTGTTTCTGCTTCCGGCAGACCCAGAGGAGTTCATCACTCTTCTTCTACAGCAAGTGCTTCACCTGGAGCCACTCCTAAAAATCAGGTCTGACTGCAATACACCTCATCTACACCCAGCGCTTTGCAGATTTCCGGTGGTTCTTGGTTGTCACTTGAAACAATCAGAGTGGCGGAATTAAATGACTCATTACAAGACTAAAACACTTAAGACAGCCTGTTCCTGTGGTGAAGTGTATTTGGGTTATGCAGCTAGACAATGATCAAAAGCCCAAAAGCAAGTGCACATCTGAATGGCTGAAAAGAAACTAAATGTAACTTTTGCAGTGGCCTAATCAGTGAAACAAGCAGTTTATGCTCAAAAACCTACCAATTTGTCTGAATTATAAAGCAGCGGTGGTAAATTGCCTCTGCAGTGATGTGAAAGAGAAACTACAGGTGGAAAATACTTTCTCACGGCACTTTCTCAGTCAGACTCAAATTGAGAATGAGAATCATTGTTGGAATGTTTTTGGCTCCAGGTCAGGCAGCAAGACAACCCAGGATGCCTACACTTTCCAGATCATTCCGGAAAAAGAGCACATGGGACCCCTACCCACAGTGCAACAGCTGTTAGAATCCTCCTTCCTCTCATGTGACCTCAAGTTTGAAGAGGTGGGTTTATCACCGCACGATAATCCTATATCATCCTCTACAGGAAGTACATGTTTAATTCAGTCACACATCGTCATTTCTTTCAACACAAATGCATGTCCTGTGACCAAACATTAAGCCAATATACATGTATTCACTTAATCCATCAGTAAACAATATTTCTGAATTAAAGAGTGAAAAAACTGGGTGAAACAGGCAACAAGTTGCTCTTCTTTGTGTTTTGGTTTTGGCTGTGGGGCCACTCTACTTTAGACAAAAGTAAATCCGTTTTGTCACCCTCTTGAGGTAAGAGAGCAGTATTGCTGTATGTGTATACACATGTATTGTGTGTGTGTGTGTGTGTGTGTACACACATGTACCTTCTCAGGGCCTCTGTTGTCTCTTTTTTATGTTTTGTTTTGTTGTTGTTTTTTTAATATGTATGTTTTTTGGGGTGTTTTTTACTTTCCAATGGCTAAAATGTTAAACTGTGTTTTTCTATTTTCTATTTGCCAAGTATTCAGAACTAAGAACATTGCTAAGAACTTGGCTCCAGGTATAATCTTGCCTCAAACCTTGGAATTACATGTCTAGTTCCCTAGCAATTTTGCAGTACTGGCATCAGCTGTGCTACTTTAAAGTTAAGTCCTGTACACATAGAGATATAGATGATTTCATGCTTGGAAGAGACTCAACCCTTTGTCTTTCTGACCCAGGTCCCAGCCTGTTTGATGGTCCTGATGCCCCGATTTGGGAAAGGGTACAAAATGTTCCCCCGAATCCTTCCCTCCACAGAACTGGATATTACAGACCTCCTGCATAATGGTATTATTATTATTAATTAATTAATGAATTAATGCCATTAATAATGGTACACACTGCTGGAAGTTAGATGTAATATATAAGTCCAGCAGTGGTCTTGGACAGGTACAGTCCCTGTTTGAGAGGTGTAATTGAGAGCTGACATTTGGGTTTGCTTGTGAACACACCCCTCTCTCTCTCTGTCTCTCACAGCCATTCGGGAGTGCTTTCTTTGTGGGAGGAGGGCGGAGCTGGAGTGTGTGGGGTGCTTAAGGGATCGAAAACTACAGCCGGGCAGAATCAAACAGTACTGTGTCACCTGCAGCACACAGGTAAAACTATACAGCAAAATACAGCAACAACTAAAACTGCAGCACAGCTAAAACCACACCTGTAACACACAGCTATAGGTACTCTTGCAGCTCACAGCTAAAACTACACCTGTAACACACAACTATAGGTACTCCTATAGCACACAGCTAAAACTACACCTGTAAACACAGCTATAGGTACTCCTACAGCACACAGCTAAAACTACACCTGTAAACACACAGCTATAGGTACTCCTGCAGCTCACAGTTAAACTCCAGCTGCTATTGGCATTGGCAGGATTTCTGTAAGTTCATTGGGTTAAATGATAACCCGCCCCCAGGTGCACTCCCACCGTCTGCGGCAGGACCACACCCCCAGGAAGCTGGCAGTGGCAGCCGACATGCCTGCAGGTGACCCTAGCCCCAGGCAGATGCTGGAGCTGTTTGCTGTACTCTGCATCAACACCAGCCACTATGTCTCCTTCGTCAAGTTTGGCCCTGCCACCCGGTCCTGGCTCTTCTTCGACAGCATGGCAGACCGCTGTGGTATGAGATACTGGCGCACCCCCTCACCCCATTCCCCATTCCACCCCCAAGTTGTTCAGAGTTAAGGATAAGAATGCATGGTATTCACCCTAGACATACAACATCCAAACTGTCATGTTTTCACAGCTTTGGAATACGTGGTTGATGTTTTAATTAATGTTTTGATTATGTTGTTTCATGCAGATGGAGTTTTCAAAATATAGATGCAGACCTCTATGTGTGTTTGTAGTTCTGCATGCAGACCAATGCAGGGTTCCTCTTTTCTCTCCTCAGGGGATGACCAGAACGGCTACAGTGTTCCAGAGGTCAAGGCTTGCCCAGAGGTGGGCGACTTCCTGTCACAGCCAGAGGAGGACCTCGCTATTGACCTCGGCACCACCGGGGATCTGGTGAAGAGGCTCCTGCAGGACTCCTACATGTGCCTGTACCAGCGCGTGGGCCCAAGAGCACAGATAACCGGGCCCAATCACCAAATATCACCAGCAGAGATGACCCTGCCAGATCACCAAACATCACCAGCTCAGAAAACCCTGCCAGATCACCAAACATCACCTGCTGAGATAACCCTGCCAGATCACCAAGCATCACCTGCACAGATAACCCTGCCAGATCACCAAACATCACCTGCAGAGATGAACCTGACAGATCACCAAACATCACCAGCACAGATAACCCTGCCAGATCACCAAACATCACCTGCACAGATAACCGTGCCAGATCACCAAACATCACCTGCACAGATAACGGTGCCAGATCACCAAACATCACCTGCACAGATCACCCTGTCAGATCACCAAACATCACCTGCACAGATAACCGTGCCAGATCACCAAACATCACCTGCACAGATAACCGTGCCAGATCCCCAACCATCATCAGCACCGAAAACCCTGCCAAATCGACAAGTTCTCACGCAAATGTGATTTTTTTTTTAGATTGACTTAATCAGTTAAAACCTTTTTTACCTTTTTTTGTGTAAACTACATTTTTTCCCGATGTTTAACATCCAGTTGTCCAGTGCTCACTGAGAGTAAAGAGAAATATTGGGTATTATTGTGTGTAAAATAATGTAAGACTTGCTTAAGTGTGCTCATGGTGATCACTCAAAGTGAAGGTCAGAAGGTCAAACTGTGGGTCATAACCTTGTGGCAATGTTGCTGCATGGTAGCACCACCCTGCCATGGGAACACTGTGCGTTATCCATCGTAAATGGTATAGCGCCTTTATCCAAAGCGCTGTACAAATGATGCTCATTCACCCATTCATACGCAACACTCACACACCAACAGCGATGGGCTGCCATGCAAGGTACCATCCAGCTCGTCAGGAGCATTTGGGGGTTAGGTGTCTTGCTCAGGGACACCTTGAACCGGCAACCCTCCGACTGCCAGACGACCACTCTTACCTCCTGAGCCAATGCCCCATGCCTCTGCCGGCCCTGCTGGAGTACATGAGGAGGACGCATAGAAAGCAGGCCAGCCAACGCCAGCTGCAGCTCTGACTACACTCAAATCAGCGCCCCTGTGTCGGGTGTTCCATGCCTTGTTAACTGTAATATTAACTTCATCTGAAGATGTTAAATGAAATTGAACTCTTTGAAGAAAATCTATTCTCCACACTCATTTGCCTCCTTGGCCGTTCCTCTTTTCCGCTAATTTGAGCTCTGAATCTATGCTTTAGCCCAAACACTAAAACAGGATATATGAAAATAATGATGAAGGACAGGGTATTGTTATTGTTAAAAAAACATGTGCACTATATCCAGAGTAATGTGATATTTTTATTTTATTAGATGAACATTTTTGAATACCCCAATTATACGAATGAGGGTTTAGTATAGTTTAGCTTGTAGGATGAAATAAAGAAGATGAAATAAGTCAATTGAAGATGAAAGGAAATGTGCTGCATTCACCCCTACTCTTGTCACAAACTAATTATCTTCTTCTGCTCAAATGATAATTTATCATTGCAGTACATGGTCTGTCACTTGTTGATGACTATAATTTAGCTGAGGGTTTCTGGGTATATCTATTAAGTGTGATTAAGTCTTATGTACATGAGTGATGAGAGCCACTGGATTTTTGTTTTTGAACATTAAAACCATATACCAACATATATCTGGAGTGACTGTTCATGTTGAGTATGACATCACCTTTCTGTTCTCACCTTTCCTGATGGGAGACTATCTGGTTCCTAGCTGAGGGAGGAGGAAATCCTTTGTTTTGGTTGTTGACAGAGGCAGTTGGTTTGAGGTTCCTGAGTGAGTTCCTGAGTTGTTTAGGGATCCTAGCAGGTTGGTTTGGGGATCACTAACCTAAAAGTCTTCTTTAGCTTGCAGCTGTGGGACATATAGCGTAGTGGTTAAGGTACATGACTGGGACCTGCAAGGTCGGTGGTTCGATCTCCAGAGTAGCCACAATAAGATCTGCCGTTGGGCCCTTGACCCTACATTGCTCCGGCTTAGTCTAAACAATTGTAAGTTGCTTTGGATAAAAGCGTCAGCCAAATGTCTCTGAAGCTTGGCTGCTTTGCATGCAAGGTATTGCTTCTTCCCTCACTGGGTGTGCAGCATCTTACAAAAATCATGGGCTGCTACAGTTACAGACTTTGCCCCTATAAACAATGACTGGCCATACCTCTTCACCACAAGCGGTCAGAAAAGCAACATATCATGCTTAAGAATATCAGGCCAAAAACCCTCCATATGATCTGGTTTAGTGTGGGTCAGTCTGACTTGCTTTAGAACAGGAACATTACATTACATTACATTACATTAATGGCATTTGGCAGACGCTCTTATCCAGAGCGACATACAACAAAGTGCATACCCATAACCAGGGATAAGTGCGCTGAAAGACCCTAGAGGGAAGTACAATTTCAAATGCTACCTGTACAACAAATATAAACAAACAAATAAACAAACAAACAACAAAGCAAAAGTGACCAAACTTAACCATACAACTAAAAATACCGATACACAAAGTAAATCACAAAGACAACAATTAAGGTTCACAGGGAGGTAGGGAGGGATGGGGAGAGGTGCTGCTTGAATAGGTGCGTCTTCAGTTTGCGCTTGAAGGTGGGGAGAGATTCTACAGTTCTGACCTCAACGGGGAGTTTGTTCCCCCACCGTGGAGCCAGAACAGACAGTAGTCGTGAACGTGAGGTGGAGGTTCGGAGAGGGGGAGGTGCCAAGCGGCATGTGGAGGCTGAACGAAGAGGTCTGGCAGGGATGTAGGGTCTGATGATTTTTTGTAGGTAAGCAGGGGAAGACCCCTTAACTGCTTGGAAGTCTAGCACCAATGTTTTGAATTTGATGCAAGCCATGACAGGCAGCCAGTGGAGGGAAGTAAGCAGGGGGGTGACGTGTGAATATTTGTGAAGGTTGAAGACCAGATCTCTCTGCTGCATTCTGGATAAGTTGGAGGGGTCTGATGGCGGATGCTGGGAGGCCAGCCAAGAGGGAATTGCAGTAGTCCAGGCGGGACAGAACCATTGCTTGGACCAGGAGCTGGGTCAAGTAGGGGGTGAGAAAGGGGCGGATTCTCCGTATGTTGTATAGGAAAAACCTGCATGACCGGGTCACCGCCGCAATGTTCTCAGAAAGATACAGTCTGCTGTCCAACACCACGCCGAGGTTCCTTGCACTGGGTGATGGCGTGAGTGTGGTATCCCCGAGGGAAATGGAGAGATCCAGATGGGGAGAGGTATTAGCAGGGATGAATATCATTTCAGTCTTACCTGGGTTGAGCTTTAGATGGTGGTTGTCCATCCAGCTGTGGATGTCACTCAGGCAAGCAGAGATACGGGCTGAAACTTGTGTATCAGAAGGTGGGAACGAGATGAAGAGTTGGGTATCGTCCACATAGCAGTGGTAGGATAGCCCATGTGCAGTGATTACAGAGCCAAGGGAACGAGTATAAATCGAAAAAAGAAGGGGGCCTAGGACTGAGCCCTGCGGAACTCCTGTGGCAAGGGGCCGAGGTGTCAATACCGTACCAGCCCAGGCAACCTGGAAGGAGCGACCAGAGAGGTAGGACTCAATCCAGTCCAGGGCTGTGCCACAGATTCCCGTTGCTGATAGGGCGGACAGAAGGATGGAGTGATCCACAGTGTCGAAGGCAGCAGAGAGATCTAGAAGAATGAGAACAGAGGAGAGGGAGGCTGCTTGAGCGGCATGAAGTGATTCACTGATGGAGAGGAGCACGGTCTCTGTCGAGTGGCCCGATCTGAAGCCAGACTGATGGGGGTCTAGCAGGTTGTTGTTAGAAAAGAAAGAAGAAAGTTGAGTAGAAGCGGCTTGTTCTATGGTTTTAGAAAGAAAAGGAAGAAGAGATACCGGGCGGTAGTTCTGGATGATGGAAGGATCCAGAGTCGGCTTTTTTAGCAGCGGAGTGATGTGGGCCCTCTTGGAGGATGCTGGAAAACAGCGAGAAGACAGGGAGGAGTTGACATGGGAGGTGACAAATGGGAGAATGTCAGGTGTGATAGTCTGGAGAAGAGAAGAGGGGATAAGGGCACAGGTTGTAGGGCGGTGGGAGAGCAGGAATTGAGAAACATCAGAGTCTGTGTGGGGGGAGAAAGTGGAAAAGGAAGGGATGGGCCTAGAGGGGGGGAAGGGCACAGCACACACACACACACACACACACACACACACAGCAAACAGCAAAGATAATAATAATTACCTAAACTCATTATTACATTAAATGTATTGCCCAAGAGGGAATTTGTCTTGCACAACGAGCACAACATATAACCTTCAAAAGATGCTGCCCGCACCACAAATTTATCACAAACCACAACCTGCTGTTTACAAAGCAGGGCTTCCTGTCAGTGCAACCTCTCCTGCATTGTCCTCCTCATTTTGTAACTGTAATATCCCAGAGACTATCTTTAAATGCTATAACATGGGGATGGACTATCTTAGCAGTTATGTAGGATCTCTGCTGGGATCTGCGCTATCAGTTCATTATAAGCAGAACTCTCAGTCACAAGGTGCTCGGTCTGACTCAGGTGACGGCAGTGATCATATTTCAGAAACCGAAGCCTGCACTCTTCCTAGGAATTATTTGTTGTGGGGCGTCAAAAGGTGAAACCGCTCTCAAAACCTCCCCCACCATTTCATTTCCAACACACCCACCCCTCTCTGTCCTGGGAATCGGTGCTAAATTCCTTGCATAGTGGCCAAACTTACTGCAAGGCTGATCACACCTATGGCAATGTTATTCTTGTAAAACTAGTTTTGTTTCGCTCTCCAGTGTTCTCACATGTTTTAGTAGGGGCAGGATTGCAGTTGATAAACTTATACCATTTATCTGACGTAGAACCGTAGGCACATGATCACAGCAGTCACCTGAGAATCTTCTGAGAGTCACAGACCCAACACTTCATGAATGAGAGACTTCAGTCCATGAGTAACAGATAACAGATCTTTATCAGTCATGATATGATTATGTGAGGATTATGTGCTTTGGGGAGACATATAGTAATTATTATCACCTGTCAGTCTGTCTTTCTGGTGTGAGGGGGACCTGAACCTGCATTCCTTGAGCACAGCTGGTATGCATCATTAGCGCCCTCTTGTGGATGCAGGTGATTACTGCATCTAAGTTGTTCTGTAAACGTTCACAAACATACACTCTGTGAGCACTTTATTAGGTATCAGTCGTCTGCTGCTGTAGCCTATCCACTTAAAGTTTTGATGCGTTGTGTGTTCTTTTCTAATGTGTGGTTATTTGCATTACTGTCACCTTCCAGTCAGCTTTGGCCAGCCTTGCCATTCTCCTCGGACCTCTTGCATTAAGGCATTTCTGCCCACAAAAACTGCTGCTCACTGAATGCTTTTTGCACCATTCTCTGCAAACTTTTAGAGACTAATGTGCACGAAAATCCCAGGAGATCAGCAGTTCCTGAGATACTCAAACCACCCTGTCTGGCACCAACAATCATTCCACGGTCAAAGTCATGTAGATCGCTTAGAGTCATGCTCATTACACTAAGGCAACTAGAAGTAATCTACAGGAGGGTTAGCACTATTGTGTTAGCAGGGATATAGGAGTGACCTCAGCAAACAGCCTTGTCTGTCTGTTTTACCTGTAATGACTTAAGTATCTGTGGTACAGTGTGGGAGGTCAAATCCAACAGCAGATAGTATAAACATCATACCTGTGCAAAACAGAAATATTAACGCCTCTGAGTCCCCCCAACTCTGAGTCTCCCCAACTGCTCTGGCAGGGTGGTGGGGCAGGAGGCTGAAATCAGTCTTTGGTGATGGCCTTTAACTGCATGCAAGTCAAGTCAAGTCATATTTGTTTATAAAGCACATTCAAAATGGCTACCTTCAAACAAAGTGCTGTACAATTTCGAATATGTAAAAAATAAAAACAGCGAAAAACAAAATCCACAGTACTGCAATAATAATACATAATTATACAAAAAAAAACAACAACAAAGACAGTTCTCAAGCGGAATTAAAAGCAAGGGAAAAGATGAGTGTGTGATGTGCTGAACTGATGTTCCATGTGCCTGCAGCTGGCCCCTTCATGAGGACCAACCTACCTTCTCTCCCCATTGCCTTCACGGGAGCATGTCTCTGTTCCCACAGCTCTATGTTCCCACAGCCCTATGTTCCCACAGCTCTATGTTCAGTTGACTTCACACTCAGCAGGCTGCTTGCATGGGACCTGAAGAAATCCAGGGTATATTTGTGCAATTTAGACATAGTACACATTCAATTACCTATAAGTTTTTAATGAACAAGCAAACAAGCGAAATAAGAAAAAAAAAATACACTATTTATGCAGTTACTTAAAACTGGAAAGGGCTCTACATCAGCACTTTTCAACCTTTTATGTGCCAGGAACAGGCATCTGCAAGTGCTGTCCTTTGAGGACTATTTTGACATCTAAATATATAAAGTTCAGTTTACACGATCAATAATAAACATTTAATTTTGAAAAAAAATTAAATCTTAGAAATGTGGGAACATAGGGCAGTGGGAACATAGGGATGACCCCGCCTTCACCTGTTTGGCCGGCTCATGCACCGGGCTGAGGTCTGTGGGTGCTAAGACAACAAACACATTAAAACAGCAAACTCTTTTCCATACATATTGATAATATGCATGCACGTGTTTCTAAAGGTGTTCCTTACTGTATTTGTGCATTTTATATTTGCAGGTCTGCGCTTTTTCATTTGAGTGATTCCGCACTAGAAGGAATACATTTACGTGACTTGTTGGCCTACCAGTGAGCAAATGTAACCTACCATTGAATGCGGAAAAAACTGGGACTCGCGTATTACAAGCGGACTTGGAAACACCAAAGGCAAAGCAAGGTTGTCAAGTTTAAGTCCAGAATGTGATTGGCTAATGTATGCTTTAAATAAGGGCTACTCAACTCCATGTCGGACGGGCCGCAGTATCTGCAGGAATTTGCTTCAACCATGCGTTACATCATCTGATTTCACTAGCTTATTATCTGAACCAAGCAGGTTAAAGAAATAAATCAGGTGGTGTCCCGCACGGTAAGAGCAAATACCTGCAGACACTGTGGCCTGCAGGACATGCAGTTGAGTAGCTTTAAATAAACGGTCTAAGACCATTCCTGCAATGCTCCTTGTGATTTTGAAAGGTAAAAGCAACATCCAGTAGGCCTATAAATGTTCGTATAAATAAGTCATTCTTTGGTAACTGTTGTAACGTTCCGGGAAATATCAGAAAGGAAAAACACATTAGGAAAGTTAGTGTGCCCAAAATAGAAAAAGATAATCGCATTTTTTCTTCCCATTAATTTCTAAATACGCAACGCCTGAGACAAGAATGGCTCAGTTTATTGTTATACAGTATTTTAGTTGCCTAAAATTGTACTCGAGACAAACCTTCGGCTCATTCAATACCTATCTGGCTCGGGGCGAAACCGCCAGTTAATTAATGCTGTGTAAGTGCGTGCATGCAAGGCAGGGTAGTCAAGTTTAAGTCCAGAACGCCCTCTTGTGGAGAACAGTACGGAAGTGATTGGCTAAATTATTCTTCATTGCAACATGAACGTACACAATAACAGAAACGAACAGCCAAGGATAGATTTACATGAATACCTCAAAGAGGGCGCACAAATCAAAAGTTTCAACAGCTTTCTTATTTTCCGAATAAAGGTTTTCTATAAGTAAATTCGGTCTTATAAATATGGAACTTGACTAATATTATTATATATTTTATAACAAAGGAGCCAAGAGACATGCAGGAGAGTCTAAATTGCTTATGCATGAGCGTGTGAGAGAATGTGTGTGCCCTGTAATAAATTGGCAACCTGTCCAGGGTGTATTACTACCTTTCACCCAATACATACTGGGATAGGCATCAGGGTCCCCCTGGAAAAAAATAGTTAGATAATGGATGGATGGATGGATGGATGGATGTAGATTGTTTGTGAGTTAGATAATGGATGGATGGATGTAGATTGTTTGTGAGTTAGATAATGGATGGATGGATGTAGATTGTTTGTGAGTTAGATAATGGATGGATGGATGTAGATTGTTTGTGAGTTAGATAATGGATGGATGGATGTAGATTGTTTGTGAGTTAGATAATGGATGGATGGATGTAGATTGTTTGTGATTTAGATAATGGATGGATGGATGTAGATCATAGTTTGATGCCACCACATCTCCAGTAATTCAATATCACTGGGTTTTAATTGTTATACTGCAATTGAAAGTAAAACAATGAAATAAAAGAATGTCTTATACAATTTGAAAGGAACATTTTTTGAACACTCTGGCAAAGGATATTTCTGCAGGTGGGTAAAGCAAAAAAAAAAAAAAAAAGGCAGTTTGCACTCTGCATATAAGACTCAAATACCTAGCAAAAAGGTGCAAGTGCAAAATAATCTGTTTTTGTGAGAGAGCCAGTTCAAGGTAGTAATGACTCAAACAGGAACACTAAACAGATGACTAGTAATAATGGTTTATATTATATTACATATCACAAATCAGTAAATGTGAAGAAACACAATTTTTCATTGTATGGCAGTGTCTGTGCTATACTAGTTTGCAGTTTCAGCCCAGCAGGTCTGGATAGTACTAATGTGTCCTAATTGAGATAATCTGGATTTGAGACTAGGGGACACTATGCAAAGAAACTGTTGCGGGTCGAGAAGGATTAAAAAGAGTAAAGAGCTCATCTCTACAAGAGAAAGGCCCATATATATATATATATATATATAATCTTTATGCCCAACAAAGAATACTAAGCCTGAATGGTGTTTGTTTTTTGTAAGAGGAAGTGTACATAAATATATTACAGTTTATGAAGCTTTGGATTCTTATATAAATTTAGTTAATCACAATACTAATACTTTTGCCAGTAATATGTTTATTACTTGAGTTAGACTTGAGATACTTGAGATAGCAGTAGACACAATTCAAGGTGGTGTAATGTATAAATACACACATTGCTTTTAAAAGCAAACGATGTGAAGGAAGAACAACTGTCAGTTGAAGGTATGTTTTGCTTATGGTTGGCTGTTTTTGGCTGTAGCATAAAGAAAGAAAAGATAATAAATAATATTATATTATATAAATAATATAAATATTTATAGCATTCCTGTTGTCTTTTTCTCTCGTTCTGCCAAATGTGCTATAATGTTTACTATAGCACATTATTATATATACCATAATTTAGCTTCTGTCTGGTCCTTATTATTGAAATCCCCATGCGCGACAATGCGGTCACTAGCGTTGACCCCACGCACAGCGACGCGGACGGCCTTTTGTCGCCACATGGCTTGCAGTAGCTCCCACGCTCGAGACAACCCTGTGTGAAACTGTGCACTTTGAAAGGGGAGGGACTAAATAGGCCAATACGTATTTCTTTTACCCATTTAAACTGACGGGAGCATGCGTACTAGACAAAAAGTGGGACTTAGTCTGTTACACAACTGCTTCCCGTCTCCATTCTGGTTACATCTCCTTGCCGGCATTTTCTCCTAAAAAATTCTTACTTTGTTTTAAAAATAAGGAACCAAGAAATGAGTGGGGACCATGCCCACAACGATTCCCAGGTAACACTAATAATATTATTTTATGTCATGGTTGGTAAGCTCTCGCTTTATCTGGAGATATCTGTAGTTTGTTTAAATTGCCACCCAAGCAGTAGGGCTGTGTAGGCTATCAGGTGAAATGTGTAACAAACGGTGAGAATTGTTTGAAACATGCGGTCAAAATAGCAACATTTGTTTCAGATCGCGCCGGTATTCGAGTAACTTTATAAGTAGTTTGATTGATTTTTCTGATAGGACAATTACTGAATAGCCATTTTCTAAACCTTTGATAGTTGAAAGTTACAGTAGCCTGCTAGCTACATTGGGTTAGTTAAAATACAAACCCGTTTAACCTTCTTCTTTTGCAGATCGAGTCTGGATCTCGGGTTAATGGTAAGTGTAGCGTAGCCCCGACATTGTTCTGTGTAAAAGTCTTAATATATTTGTATTTCAGTCCCAATACGGATCTCGTATGTGGAAAGCAGTCGAGCTAGCTACCTAGTTAGTTTTTAAGGACAGAAATGGCGTCCCAGAGACTAAGTCCCTTCTCGCTCGCTCACAAGCGCCTATTGTTCAAATGAAGAGCTTTTAAATGGCACTTAAATTGTTCCGATTTAAGTGTTGGATGCAGATTCCGATAGAGCCGTAGATTATTTTTTCGAAAACAGCGTTCGATCGCCTCGCGGAGTCGGGCAAATGGCCGTAATTTGGTACCAAAAGTAGGGGTTTGGGGGTTGAGGACTTAGTCTCTGCGCCATTTTCTTTTTCTCCGCCTGGCAGTCTGAGTGCCGAGAACACAAAGTGCAGATCGCCGTGATATGGAGGCGACGCATGGAGAAGCTGGGAGATCCGATACGTCTCCCTGTGGCAGGGTGTGAACAGGGTCACTGTTCTCTGACTGTAAAAAAAGATGTAGCGTTCCACATACATGTTATTGATTTGACAGACAAGCATGTAACATTTAATTGGTCGATATGTTAAATTCTTAACAGGAGCAACCGTTACGCTACACCCAGGTAGGCTTACACACACACACACACACACACACACATATATATATATATATATTTTGGACTTAGTTTTATTTCTCAGAACTATAATTTTTTTTTAAAAACGGCCTTTTTTCTTAAAATTCTTATTTATATTTTGATGTTTAAATCAAAATAAACAGCGGCACCCGGAGTCATTCAACACGTTCCAAGTTTATAAGCCTTTTATGTGTCTAAATGGAAAATATCCTAACTAGGGTAACAGCATTTAAAAAAAAGAAAAACTGGAATATAATTTTAGGGGAAGTGCTGTTCATTATCTGTAATGTACATTTGACTGGTTGTACTTCATTGGGCTCTCGAGGCCCAGGGCAGGTTATGAGTAAGAGGATGGAGAAACTCTTCAGGTTTTTATGTACAACTTTGTACATACTTTTCAGTGCAACAGCCCTTTAATTTATTTTTCGTCAATCAGGTGAGCCCTTCAAGAAAGGATAGCCTTGGAATATATATGGTCAGTACATGGTTTAAAATATCGAAAGTTAAGGGCCATTTGCTAATGGTATTGACGTTATAAGTATGAGTTTTAATAGATGGAGATCAGGCAAGTTTTTAATATACCAACTTAGATTTTTTTTGTCTTTAAATATGCATTTTGCACAGCCTTAGTTTTGCAGTAAGCTGATGACAGAATTTAATTTCAGATTAGTTGTGATTGTTCAAGCATTGCTGTAGAAAGTGTTTGAGAACTGGCTTTAAATGAGAGGCACTTCGTTTTTGGCATTATTACTGAAGTCAATGTACACTAATTGAGCACTTTATTAGGAACACTATACAAATACTGGATTGGGCCTCCCTTTGCTCTGAAAACACTCAATTCTTTGTGGGATGCATCCCACAACATGTTGAAAACATTCATTTGGGATTCTGTTCCATGTTGACATGATTGCATCATGCCATTTCTGCAGATTTGTCGTCAGCTGCACATTCATGCTGCAAATCTCCCTTTGTACCGCATCTCAAAGGTGTTTTATTTCATTCAGATCCATTGACTGGGAAGGCCATATTGAACTTTTTGTCATGTTCATGAAACCAGTTTGAGATTACTTTTGCTTTGTGACATGGTGATTATCATGCTGGGAATAGCCCTTAGAAGATGGCTACATTGAGGCCATGAAGGGTTGCACACCAACAAAATTCAAATAGGCTGTGGCATTCAAGTGTGATTGATTGGTAACGTGCCCAAAGTGTGCCAAGAACATTCCCCACACCATTACACCACCGCCACCAGCTTGGACTGTTGAAACAAGGCATGTTGGGTCTATGGATTCATGCTGTTGGCACCAAATTCTGACCCTGCCATCTGTATGCCTCAGCGAGATTCATTAGACCAGCCTGCGTTTTTTCCAGTCTTCTACGGTCCAATTTTGGTGAGCCTGTACCCACTGCAGCCTCAGATTTCGGTTTTTGGCTGACAGAAGTGGAAGTCGACTTGGTCTTCTGCTGTTGTAGCCCATCCGACTCAAGGTTTGAGGTGTGCATTCTGAGATGCTTTTCTGCTCACCACAATGAGCAGAAAGAAAACTCTGTTTATCTGAGTTACCGTAGCCTTTCTGTCACAGCAGTCTGGCCATTCTCCATTGACCTCTCATCAATTAGGCATTTATGTCTGTGGAACTGCTGCATACTGGATGCTTTAACTTTTTGCACCATCCTGAGTAAATTCTAGAGACTATTGTGCATGAAAATCCCAGGAGCTCAGCAGTTACAGAAATACTCGAACCCGCCCATCTAGTGCCAACGATCATGCCACGGTCAAAATCACTGAGACTGACAATTTATTTTTTCTCCCCAATTCTGATGGTTTATGCGAACATTACCTGAAGCTCCTCACCCGTATTTACATGATTGTATGTATTGCACTACTGCCACACGATTGGCTGATTAGATAATCGCATGAATTAGTAGGTGCACCGATATTCCTAATAAATTGCTCACTGAGTGTATATTTAAATAATTGGATGTAATTTGTCAGTCGGCTGTATACCAGTGGAGAGGTTCAGGTGGCCAGTATCAGGACATGGGTTTACACACACTCAAACACACAGTGTGTTTATGTTAAGGCAAGTTTAGAACTGAAATGTCCATGTTTAAGGATTCATACGCACATGCACATCAAAATTCAACCACGATTTTTGTGTATCACTGGCTTATGTTTCTAATTTCTCTCCGGCTTCCTTCAGGCAGTCTTTGTGTACTGAAATGCATAAAACAGAATTTTAGACATGATAAAATGCATTTTTTAACATATACAGCGGTCTAAGGATGTTCCAAAATGGCTGCCAGTTTGGGGGGTTAAAATCAGATAAGTGTTATCTAAGCATGTTAATGAAATAAGTTACTTTATAGTGACTATACAGGGTGTAAAGAATACAAAATCTGTACGATGTTGTCCCAAATATGAATGTAGTATGTACAATTAGATCAACTAAAATAATTCATAATTATGCTCTCGGGACACATTCGCAAATAAAGCATTGTGATATAATGTGCATGTGCAACAAATCATCATCTTTTATGGAATTCCTTTATGGTAAAAATCAATTTATTCTTAATCCTGATTATGGGTCATGATACAATATGCTCTTTGGACACAGGCAAGGGGTGGCATTTTGCTACTGTAAGCCACAGGAAATATAATCTTGCACACAGGTTTTGTTACATCCCCAAAGCTATTGCATGTTTTTTTAAATATTTAATATACAATATAAATATAAACAAGGCAGTCGTTTGCAACAATGTTGTTTTTCTCTTGGACTGTTGATCTGGAACAGCGGACTCTGGTGGCCAAACACAGTATTACATTAAAGTAGACATTTTAACTGTATAAAACTCAATGCATCATTTTTAACGTGGAGTTCTGTAAGGATGATATCCATTTCCACAAATTGGCTGTTTACTTATGTCCATGAAATGAAGGAATGAGGCGGAAAAAAATAAGCCCACCTGATTGGCCACTCGTCACTTTCTTCAGTTGAAATCTTATCTCCAGTATACATTTATGACCATTATCTTGTAGTTTTTATTGTATTAATAACTTTTTGGTTGCCCCTGTAATCTTGGGGGGTGGGGGGGAGCAATTATTATCCCTATTTTCCCCCCGAGATGCAGACATCTGAAAATGATGCCTCATCAAAAGGCGGCCATTTTGGGTGAATGATGATCTTTTTATTTCTCAATTACTATTTGGTATCTGGGGCTCTAGTTTCAGTCTTTACCGATGGGAGAGGAATATGTATATTAAAAATGAAGAGATTCTGAGGAACAGGCCTGACAGCCTTGTCAATTTCCCATAATATGACTCACTGGGAGTTCCTTTTTAACTGTGATTGGCTGGTACAGTTCCATGTTGCTGGGGCGAATGAGAAGGGGAAGGTGTCCCTGCAGGTTTGGAGAAGGCCTCCTTTATCTGAGGAGGAAAAGTTCAGTGATTGGAGTTGCCCCTACACTGACCCCCCACCCAGTGGTCTTATGGCATGTATGATAATGTAGAATGGTTGGCACCCCTCGTAATTCCTTCCTTCGTTTATAGCTGGTGGATGGTTTTCTATATCGTATTTTCATGGATTCAAGAAAATGGTATCCCTGCAAACACGGGTCTCTGTATAGGGGTGAGACGGGGTGTGGTGGCCAGTGGGTGGCAGTCAGTACTCAACCTATAATCCTTTTCTTTACCACAGCTGTGCCCCGCCTGTATTCATAAAGAACCTGTGAGAGTGCTTGTCTAGGAAGTGGCTTTCCCTGTTTACCCGTTAGGTGCCTAAAGGCCAAAGTGTTCCTTGATGAGCGCTACTTTTACACTGGATACGGGCCCTGATCTTGGATCAGTTTTGCTGATTCATGTTTTGTTTAGCTAGTGTATGGGGTCGACAGGCACGGCCCTAGATCAGTGATCAATGTCTGCTGGATTTCTGCACTTTTGGTGTTTAATTTGAGTCACTGATTGGCTAGAGTCACACTGGTCTGGTTTACAAGGTCTGGGCCGATTGCTAATTGAAAAGCAAAGAAAGCACTAAAACCTGTAGGCGCTCTGACCCTCCACGTCGGTTTAAGAAGCCTGCTTTTGATTTCACGTTAGCTGTTCTGCTTTTTCTAACACACAGTGCTGCAATGTCTTGCAACATGAAATATGGTCCTCTCTGTACACACACTCGCACGCGGCCTCCTTTATTCTCACCGTAACTGTGAAAAGAACCCATGTGTTTGTGTATGATAAATAGTACCCTTTTACCAAATTCATCCGTGCATGTATGTCTTTGAGACCTGCAGGTCTTTGAGGTTTTGGCCTGGCTGTGATTTTATTCTTTCTCTGTGGTGAAAACTGAAAGTTAGTTTTTCATTCTTACTTCCCTATCAGTGTTTGAAACCATGCTATCTCCAGAAGGTACCTGTATTCGGCAAAAGCTGTGGTCTCACAGGTTTACATTTATTTTCTGTGAGGGCAATGGCAGATTAAGGCCTAAACCACAGAGAGTATATCGACGTAATGGCACCTCCTACTGGTTATGTGGAATCTAGTTAATGGTTTTGGTAGCGGTTGCCATGATTCTTTTGAGTCATCTCCCCTGGTTATCTTTTGGCTTGCATCCAGCGCCCCCCATGGTTGTGCTTGTTTGTATCAGTGGACGGCGTGCTCAGAGTTGAGGCACAGCATTCACACGAGTGCCAGACAGTCTGCCTGGTGTGTGCTTTGTAAGGAAATGCTCACACTCTGAAGCATGACGTGTCCAGATAGCACTGTGCTTATGGCTACAGCCCTGCCTGGTTCTAACATCGGCTGGACCGCTGCACCAACACAGTCCTTAACTCTGAACAGCACACTAATAACACGGCATGGCACAGCTCTGGCGCAGCTGCTCAGATATGCATGGTGAGCTCCAGGCCTGCTGCTGCTTCTCTACATTTGAAACTTTAGAGTATGTGGCAGGAAGTTGAGGTCTGTGCTGGGTCTTTTGCATGATGCTAGGGCACATCAGGTGGTCTGCTGCCTCGTTCAGCACAAATTGTTTTTCTCACCTCCCCATTAGCTTTGTATGGCAGCAACGTAAGATAACGGTCAGGGTACTAGACTAGTAACTCAGGGCTGCAACGTAGTATAAATATAGGAGAACTAGACCTGTAACTCGGGGCTACAATGTAATATAAGTATTGGGAACTAGACCAGTAGCTCAGGACTGCAGTGTCACGTAAGTATAGCGGTTGGGGAACTCTGCTTCTTTCTTAGCGCTGCGGTATAGTTATTCATGAACTGGGCCTTTATCTCAACGCAGCAGTGTAGTATACGTTTAAAGGACACTGGTCCTCCGTCTCTGAGCCTGCCAGCTCTAATGCCAGGTGGTGTGGAGAGCTGTTAAGCACATTGGGCAAGGTACTTAACCTGAATTACTTTCATAAAATATCCTGATTTTTTGATAGATTTACAGTAGCTGGCTGGCTGTTTTTGCAGAGGGGATGGCAGAACTCAGGTTATTTTTGAAAGGTTCTGGCACACGGTGCTGTTTTGGGCGTGGTCCTGGTATTCCAGGGTTTTATGGTGTTGTGGAGTCCTAAGGGTTAATTGAAGTGGGTTCTGGTGAATTTGCATGTGTAGGAGAGCGGTGGCATGTACCTGCTTGTGTGTGCAGGTGTGTGTGTGTTTTGTGGAGAACAGAAACGGAGTCTCTCGGGTGTGTGCCAGTGCAAACTTATGGTCACGTGCACCTGCGGCATGCCAGCACACTGTCACCCGTCGATTAAGGACCCTCCCTGAACACCTAGTCTCCTCTTGATCGTTTGTCTCGTAGTGTGTTTGTCACGCATTGTGTGTTCTCTATTGCACAGCGCATGCCTTTCTTCTGTTTGCTACTCAAGTTTTTTTTGTGTAAAAGGGAGGGGGAGGGGGCTGTCTTTCTTTGCTCTGTGTCCGCTGTAGGATCTGCAGACTATGGCAGTATGTAAATATCTGCATACGCATACATCTAGGCCCATGCACAGGAAAGAACACAAGTGCGCACACACAGGGTCTGACCTGGAATTCACTCTTTACCTTTGAGGCTCTGTACCTGAGAGAGAAACACACAGCCTCTCCTCCCTGCCTCGCTCCTTCTGTCCCCCCTCCGTCAGGGGCCAGCCCTTTCCCCTGGGCTGTTTTCTTTGCAGGGTTATTTCTCCAGTCTTTCCCAAACCTGCCCCCCTTTAGCCATTGGCACTATTTTACATGTGCTGCTGTCACAGAGCTACAGCAGGGCAATATTAGTTTATAAAAAAATTTAAAAAGGCTATCACATTTTAATGGTTGTATGATTGCATGACAGAGAACCAAAAGAAAGATGCTATGGTATGAAGCCTATTAGTTGTGAGCGAGTGCCTGGACAGTAGGCTGTTCAGTGTGTCTGCTGTTCGGTGGGCATGCCCACCAGGTTATGGTGAGAAATGTGAGCTTGTTGTCACTTGCCTGACCACAGGTGCGCTGATGTAGCGCTTCACGCCCCACCTCTCTCTACAGTTCTAAATTGCTTTCTCCGAACTGTGCGTTTTCCTTTTCACAGATTCTCACAAACACAAAGACAAACACAAGGACAAAGAATACCGGCACAAAGACCACAAAAAAGAGAAGGAGAGGGAGAAATCAAAGTACAGCAACAGGTAGGCCTCAGCTCACCTTCTGTGGTGACCTCTCTCTTCCCCCTCTGTCATGATTAGGAGTGTGTGTGTGTGTGTGTGTGTGTGTGTGTGTGTGTGTGTGTGTGAGAGATGTTTTCGCTCGTGTTGGGCAGCGGCGTGGCTTGGGGTCTCTGCGCCCAGCAGGCCAGGTCTGTCCCAGGATCCTCCTGGAACGCAGGACCGCTGCTCTGTTAAAAGAACATCTGCAAACAATTTGCCTTTAGCGTTCTCGGTGCCGGGTGGCTGCCTGTGTGTCTTGGCTCAGATCAGCGCAGCCCAAGTGAAATTGAATATTTGGGGACCGTTGGGGATTGCCCCCGACCCTCTTGTGTGTGTTGGGGTGCTGGAGGGGTGTAGTAAGAATGAGTGAAGGAGCGGTGTTTGGTGGGGCGGTTGTTGCAGGAGTTTGTAGCGCACGGCGATGTGTACATATGATCCGGATGTGCTCCAGTGACCTGACTGCATAGTATTTCTGTTTTCGTACTTCCCAGCGAACACAAGGACTTGTTGGAAAAGAAGCACAGAGACAAGGAGAAGGTGAGGCAGAAAGATGGCGCGGACAGACATAAAGACAAAGAGAAGAGGAAAGAAGAGAAGGTGGGTGACATACCATTTACACGCTAAGATACTTTATAATATGTTAAAATTCATATTATGATGCTACTGTACATGAAGACAAGTAGACATACATTTTCCCGTAATATGCAATTCCTCATTTGAATACAATTCTATGCAAGATATCTTTACGGGCTTTTGTACATTTTAACACGTTGACACGTATTTTGACACAATTCTTTGTATTTGTTTAATATCAAAACAAATGAAGGCAAGTTTATATATTGACTTGCTGTCACATTTAAACATGTTAATATACATTTAAATTAAGTAACTTACATTTAACATGCTTAACTTACAATTAAGAAATGCATCCTGTAATGCGGACATGCATTGAGAACCATCAGGCTCACAGCCCGAGAGGAAAATATATTTACTAAGCTAGTACATTCAGCAAAGATCAACACTGTACTGTGCATATTGTCTATGTGGAAATGTAAGTGATTGGTAGTTCCTCAGATGAACATGTCCCCCTGCCGTGATGTTTTCCTGTCTGGGTGCCGAAGGATGGCATGCTCACCCTTTCTTCCTCTTGTCTTTCACAGATGCGGTCCTTTGATGGAAAACCCAAGAAAGAAAAGGAGAACGGCTTTGCCAGGTCTCTGTTGTCTTCATTATCCAAGTGTTGCCACGTGGTCTGTTTCCGGGGGGTTCTGAGGCCTGGTCCTTTAAAGCCTGCTGGTTTTGCTTTTTACTCATAACTGTGTGCTCAATTGATCTGGAAATAACATCTAATTTTACAGTTAACAAGCCTCACCTGGTTTCCTGCATCTAAATCGTTTGCTTGTTTTAAGGCAAAGACAAAGTCCAGCAGCTGACTGGCTCTCCAGGAGTTGGAGACTTAGGGATGCACAACAATATTGGGGTTGTATTGGGCTTAAAATGAATTTAACGTTAGCGTGTTATGATTACGGCTGATATGATGATGCAATGTGCATATGCCAGAGGCAATGTGTTTGATGTGCCGCTATGCATTTTTAATGTATCGTGTCAGCCAGTGTCACCAGCAAGCCTATGTTGAGACTCGGAAACTCTCAAACTCATACCCTCTGTATGTAAAAGTAAGAATGTAAATAATGTTAGCTAGCTGAAATAATTTGTTTTGCAAATGAACTGTATGATATTTTCCTAAAAGTTAATGTCTGTGCTTCTCCGCTTCTACCATGAATGTGGAAACTTGATTGCAGTTTGCATCCGTGCTATAATGCAAAACGGTTAGCGCACTTATCCCTGGTTATAGACATGCTCTTTGCACTTCGTTGTACGCCGCTCTGGATAAGAGCATCTGCCAAATGGCAAGGTTAGCAAGGTATCTGTCACTATGACCAGTCAGATATCGTTTATTGATATAACGCACTTGTACTTGTGTTTGATCTGCACTTCGTTGTACGTCGCTCTGGATAAGAGCGTCTGCAAAATGTCATGTAATGTAATGATATCAGCCCCAGACATTCCATATCATTACACCCCTATTAGCAGCCCCATCTTTACAGTTGCTGGGCTTCAGTAAACTGAAAGGAGTTTGTGCCGTTACCGCACAGTGCAGTGATGTCACAGATTACACACTTCCACACGTCAAAACAATTATCCCTCTCCTCTCTCTTCTCGGTCACCAGTCCCCCCCGCGTCAAATCCGAACCAGACAACGATGGCTTCTACCACTCCCCAAAACACGAAAGGTCGCTGAAGCGGGAACGGGATGACGACGAGTGAGTATATCCGGATCCTTCTAGATCCTTCTAGATCTTCCATGATCCTTCTCTCCATCATCTCTCTTCTGCTTGTCCTGCACTTGACACTCCTGAGATGACCTTTTTCAGCACGGCTGCCATGACAGGAAGTGTACCACGGCATTTTCCCAGTGCTTTATTAATGTTCTAAGTATGTATTAAGGGTGTTTAAGAGCTTTGGTTTAGTGCAGTGCATGCTTGTTCCTAAGCTGTCATCACACCCCCTCCCACCCCTTTTTGGTGGGGGCTGTTTGCAAAGCTCTTAAGTAAGGGTTTTATTGTGATGATGCTGATTAAGGTGTCACACAAGCAGCAATATGCGCTTCATAGTTTGTGAGTTGTATATTCTTAAGGGAAGTCCATGTTAATGATACCAATATTTGTTAAGGTCTTCTAACCTCTTAAGATATTAAATGTTTAAAGGATTACACAGGATTACAATGTTATTACCTACAGCGTTTTGCAATATTTCAACAGAATACTCGTTTCAGCCATCAGCTGGTTTATGTAGATTTTAATATGTCTGGTAAATTGATGACCTCATTGTTTTAACTGAGGTTCCTGTTTCTTTGGAGATTGCATTCTCTTATCGAACAGGCCCGGGGTCCTGGAATGTGTAACTCTGATTTGAGACTTAGCCCTGCAACATGGAAACTGAGCTCCATACCATTTGCTCTGGCGCTTCTCTTGCTGCTTGTTTCCTGATCCCCTGTGCTCCTTTGATCTTGGTGAATGAACCATACATATGAGCCTGTGTTTATTCAGGCCTCGGTCTGTAAACAGATTGCATCTGCATTTGGGCTCACTTCTGCTTCTACACTCAGCCTCTTCCCTCTCTGCAATAAAGCTCTTGTAAAAAAATAAATTAAAAAAAACCCCATTACTGCTGTTGTGTAGAACCAGAGATTAAAGCCAGTAGAACCAGAGATTAAAGCAGTTTGGTTTAAATGCTTCTCATTCTGAGCTTTAGGTAGAATTGCAGGTTGCACAGAGGACGGTTTACATTTTTCAAAATAATAATAATTATTATTTTATTTTATTTTTTCCAGTTCTGAATTCATGCCCAAAAAAATTAAAATAGAAAATGACAAGAAGGTAAAGAAGAGGAAACCGGAGGAAGAGGAGGTAAGAAATTAGACTTTGCCACTTTATTTTCCTGTGTTCTTTTACTGTCCCTGTTTTAATTGAACCTGTCCCGCTGTCTGACTGACTGTCACAGGACATCAAACCCAAGAAGAAAAGGAAAGATAAGAAAGGTGACGTGGCAGACGGAAAGAAAAAAGCCAAGAAGGAGCCAGAGGAAAAGTGGAAATGGTGAGTTTGGTATACCTCCAGCACAAGAGAGTCTGACCCTACTGGGTTTTATCCATTTAACTGAAGATTCTCTTTCTGGCTAACTGCTTAGCTTTTCTCATTGGGGGTGACTGTTTAACAGCCCATTCTCAGTGGTGCTAACCATTTAATCGCCAAGTCTCACCAGGGTTAATAATGATTTAATTGGCTCAATTATATCTTGATCTGACATTTGTACAAGCACCAGCTACAGACAGTCTGATAGTGTCTTTTACAAGAAAGAAAGAGTGCATAGTTTACAGAGCCATCAGAACTGAAGCTTAGGTTCCTGGCTGAAATAAAAAGCAGCACACAGACTGGCCCTCCAGGCCTGGACTTTGGGTATTGCCTCCTACACCAGGGCTTATTTTTGAGAGACGGATCCTGATGGAGTAACTTGTATGGAACAGTGCTCTACACCCAAGCTGGAATTTGTAATGTCAGTTTGAGGACTAATTTATTTCTTCAAAAACGGTTTGTTTATTGAGTTTGTAAAGGGGAAAGTATAAAGCTTGCATTAACTTTTTTGTCCAGATTATGGACAGAGTATTGATAAATGCTTGAAATGGGGAATGCACCCCCCTCCCCCTTCTTTTTGTGTAGGTGGGAGGAAGAGCGGGCCACTGATGGCTCAAAATGGAGGTTCTTGGAACATAAAGGTCCTGTCTTTGCCCCACCTTATGAACCCCTGTCAAGCAAAGTCAAATTTTACTATGACGGTAAGCACTGACTTGGCTGTCTGTCCTAGCACGTTGCCGTGCAACTGTGCTCTCAATGTTAAATTTTGCAGTTGTTGGCCTTTCTAGCACATTCTGTTGTTGATGCTCTCATTAACGACACAAACAAGGTGCTGTGCAATGTGCATACTCAGGTTTAAGGGCACCAGTATAGGCGCACCATCTATTCGCTGGCTACATAGACATGAATGTGGTTACAATGGTTTAGAACGTATTTCCAGCATCCTTATTAAAGACGTTTGCATCCTGAATGTGAACCCGACCATTATGACATTTACTCAGGAGTGATACTGTGGGTATTAGCGCTGTGACATCATTGTGCAGCTGATGCAGCTTATTTAAGGTTTTCTCTGGGGCCGCATGGCCCTGGACCCCTTGACAGTTTGGTGTCCCCTCACCACAGTTTCTCAAAATCCTGGGAAAATATTGAATCCCTTTCACAGAAGCCAAAATGTTATTAAAAATGAATTATTGCTCAATTATTGCTCAATTATTGCTCAATTATTGCTCAATATGCTTTTAAGAGTTTGGAAAGTGTGCTGTGGAAGGAAGGTTGGTACATAGGAAGGTGGTGTTTTGCCTGTTGTGGACTGGTTTACTGACATCTCTCTGACCCCTCCCACCCAGGAAAACCCTTCAAACTGAGTGAGAAGGCAGAGGAAGTAGCCACCTTCTTTGCCAAAATGTTGGACCACGAGTACACCACTAAGGACATCTTCCGCAAAAACTTCTTCAAGGACTGGAGGAAGGTAGGCACCCTGGCCAGCACTGGGGCCCTTCCACCTTACTAACATTTTTATTCTGCCCTAAACCTGTTGACATGAACTCAAGCTAGCTTCACAAATAATGTTTCCCACCCTTCACAGGAAATGACATCGGAGGAAAAGGGAAAACTTACAGACCTCAATAAGTGTGATTTCAGTGAGTTGAACGAGTACTTCAAAGCCCAGTCAGAGGCCAGGAAGCAGATGTCCAAAGAAGAGAAACTGGTGAGTCTGGCCCTGGCCACTCAGTTACTCAGACTCAGGCCAGAAAGTAGAAGTCCCACCATGTGCTTCTTGTAAAAGTCCTGCCTCCTGGATGAAGAAAAATGGTAATTGGCAAATCCAGATGATTGGGTCAAAATACTCGGGAGGACTTTTACTTTCTGAACCTGGATTTCCACCTTGGCAAATGGTGCAATCCTTTTGGCCAGCAGGAGGCCAAACCTCTTTCAGTGCGGAAGGAGATGAGAGCAGTGCAGCTGACTAAGAAACAGAAGTTACCCTGACTGATATCTTTGGAGAGGTGTCCTGAAATGCATTTTATGTCAAATTACTGCACAAAACAACTTTTAGGTTTTGGTGGTGGTTCAGACAGAGTCTAGAAAAACATATATAAAATGCAATGATCTATCTACCAGTGGTCACTGAGTCCACCTTAAATTGAAAATTACAGAAAGACACTTTAAAGTTTTGTTCCTAGACTGAGTAAAGCTCTTCCTCACAGGAGTTTGCCTGTCACTGTTCCCATTAAGGGACAATTTGTTAGACCTAATTTACTTAGTGTCTGACAGGAAGTGGATTGAATATTTAAACGTTTTTGGCTCGGCTTCCTGTCCTCGGCAGAAAATCAAGGAGGAGAACGAGCGCCTCCTGCAGGAGTATGGCTTCTGTTTGATGGACAACCACAAGGAGCGCATCGCCAACTTCCGCATCGAGCCGCCAGGCCTGTTCCGCGGCCGAGGGGACCACCCTAAAATGGGCATGCTGAAACGGCGCATCCGGCCTGAGGACATCATCATCAACTGCAGCAAGTGAGCAAGCCACACTGACCCCAGACCAGCTTGTGTGTTCCGCTCCCTGATCCCAGATCAGCCTGTACATGCAACACACTGACCCCAGACCAGCTTGTGTGTTCCGCTCCCTGATCCCAGATCAGCCTGTGCATGCGACACACTGACCCCAGACCAGCTTGTGCATTCTGCACCCTGATGAGCCATGATTATTTATTTGTGTGTGTGTGTGTGTGTGTGTGTGTGTGTGTGTGTGTGTGTGTGTGTGTGTGTGTGTGTGTGTGTGTGTGTGTGTGTGTGTGTGTGTGTGTGTGTGTATAGAGGGCCACATCAAGTTTTCAATGACACATTTGGAAAAAAATAGAATGTGCTAGAAATTACAACAAACGTGAAATCACTAAGCATTCAGTGGTGTGTGTGTGTGTGAGAGAAGTCGGGTATGAAAGGGGATGTGTTCGGTGAAGAAAGGTTCAACATTGACCCCAATCCCCCCTTTCCCTCCCCAGGGACTCCAAACACCCCAAGCCACCGCCAGGTACAAAGTGGAAAGAGGTTCGCCATGACAACAAGGTGACATGGCTGGTGTCCTGGACAGAAAACATCCAGGGATCAATCAAGTACATCATGCTCAACCCCAGCTCCCGCATCAAGGTGGGTCGGGTTGTCTGTGCCGTGTAGGAATGGGCTGAATGTGGCCTGTGGCACCACAGAGCGCCTCCCCTTCCCGTCTGCCACGTGTTTTACATCCGTGCGTGTGCAACGACAGGGAGAGAAGGACTGGCAGAAGTATGAGACTGCGCGGAGGCTGAAGAAGTGCGTGGGCCGCATCCGGGCGCAGTATCGGGAGGATTGGAAGTCCAAAGAGATGCGAATCAGGCAGAGGTCCGTTGCTCTGTACTTCATCGACAAGGTGAGGCCGCCTGTGTCCAGCGGGGTGTGCAGCTGTGGACACGCAATCTCATTTTGGAATAACTATTTACAAAACAAAAAAAACTAAAATCTTGCTATAGAGTATATTCATAAAAACCAGAGGGTGTATTTCACCACAATTGTTGTAGATGTGTAAAATGATTGTGTTGATAAAAGTAAGGCAGTGTGCGGTCTCTCAGGGTTGTGCTTGTGTGGGTATGCACATAGCAGCTGGGTCAGCAGTGAAAGTGAAGCATGTTCTGTATCTGTAACTGAAACGGGAGCCTGTGTCTCCTGTGCCCTGCGAGGTCGCTTTAAAAATAAAAAAATAAAAATAAAGTCATGCATGCATGTCTCTCCAAGGGCAGGCTCTGAATACCCCCTGCGTTTTGAATGACAATGTCATAATTCTTTGTTCCTGTTAGTGTGGTTTAATGCTCATTTGGGCCTTTTTGTTTGTAAAACTTTGCTTGATGGTCAGAAGGATAAGTTTCACTCAGTCGATGCTTCTTGAACTTGCTATCTCCTATGACTGTACTGTCCCCCTCTTGGGAAGTGCTGCACTTGGACCCTTGACCTTTGCACTAATGTTGGCATTGTAGTTTGCTCTGGTAAAGAGTGTCTGCTAGATGCCCATAATGTATTGTTTAGGTTTTTAAAAGAATGGAGACAGTTGGAGCTTGTGACCCAAAGATTGCAGGTTTTTGAAAAGGATGCCTGAATTGCTTCGGTGAATATCCTGCTGTATAAATGGACTTCATGTAAAACATGAAGACTGTCTAAGTTGTTCTGAACAAGTGTCATTGCTTGATGTGTAAATGTAAGTTCTTTTGGCAGTCGTGGTTAATGAATGGTCTGCGTTCTCGTTGTGACTCAGCTGGCACTAAGAGCGGGAAACGAGAAGGAGGAGGGCGAGACCGCGGACACGGTGGGCTGCTGCTCCCTGCGTGTGGAGCACATCAAACTCTCGCCCGAGAAGGACGGCCAGGAGTTCGTGGTGGAGTTTGATTTCCTGGGAAAGGACTCCATCCGCTACTACAACAAGGTGCCAGTGGAGAAGAGGGTAAGAGATTAGGTTCTCTTTTCAGGGTCTCCATCTTTGAGCGGTTTCTGTGACCCAAGTGCTTTCTTCTATCGAGTAGACTGCTAGTCACTGATTCGTATTAACCATTCCAATGGACTCGCTCAACAGCAAACTGCTAGCAATTTATCTGCCCATATGTACCAATTCTATTTTTTGCAGCACTGTGAAACCATATTCTATGCTGTGTTAAACTGTTTTATCCACCCACTGTGGTTAGACAGTGAATGTGTTATTGTTTTAGATGCTGCTGCTCCTTTTCTGGCTCAGTACAGAGTAAACACACTTGATACTGCTCATTGATTTCCTCCTGGAAAGGGGCGGGGGGGCATCTTGGTCGCAGGCGAGGGTGGGCTGATTTTGTTTTTTTTGTTTGTTTCTTGTAGGTCTTTAAAAACCTCCAGCTGTTCATGGAGAACAAGCAACCGGAAGATGACCTGTTTGACCGTCTCAACGTGAGTCTCCCCTCTATGACCTGAATGGCCTTCAAATGGAACACCGTCCACGCAACCAATCAAGTCCCAGAATCGGTGACCCTGATCCCCTATCCTTTACCCCCATTTCAGACCTCCATTTTGAACAAGCACCTCCAGGAGTTGATGGACGGACTGACGGCCAAAGTGTTCCGTACCTACAACGCCTCCATCACCCTGCAGCAGCAGCTGAAGGAGCTAACCACCCGTGAGTCCCAGCTCAGTCAGACATGTAGCTTCAGTACAGAGTACTTCACCCAGGGCTTCTGGCTGGTCATGGAGACAGTGGCATCGCCAGCTGAAAGATGAGGGGGGAACCGCTATAAGATGGCAGCCACTGCCTTGACTGAACCATGAAAAATGTGTGTCCACAGCAATGCACAAGGATTGGTTGAAATCACTAACTTAAAGCTGGTTTAAGTAAATACTGTTGTTTTTCCCCTGGTTTCCAGCGGAAGAGAACATCCCGGCGAAGATCCTGTCCTATAACCGGGCCAACCGCGCCGTGGCCATCCTGTGCAACCACCAGAGAGCCCCACCCAAGACCTTCGAGAAGTCCATGCAGAACTTGCAGACTAAGGTTAGGGCTGTGGTGTGTGGGTGTCGCTCGTCACCCTCTCTCTGCAGTGGAATCTGGTTTTAACACAAGATCTTATACCCCCCCCCCCCCCCCCCGCCTCAAATCACATTCAGATCGATGCCAAGAAGGATCAGCTATTTGATGCCAAGCGGGAGCTGAAGAGTGCCAAGGCGGACGCCAAAGTACGGAGAGACGAGAAGTCCAAAAAGTGAGTAACCAGCCTGGAGGAGTGGGTAAAGGATGACTGAGACAATTCTATGCCACTGAGTGCCATCAGTCGAGGTTACACACTCAACTCATAACTCATTTTTAAACTTCTATATTTGTCTCATTACTCGTTACTAAGTGAAGTGATATGTCCTTGATTTCATCTTCATCAGGCATTTGTTTTCACCAACACCCTGGTCCTGGAGAGCTGCAGGATCTGCTGCTTAATTGTTGCTTGGCTCTTAATAGATTGCTTTAGAGCAGTTGACTGCACAGTGGCCCTGTGCAGAGCCCCCCCCCCCCCATTTGAAATGCTGAAATCTACCTCCCCCATTTGCAGAGCGGTAGAGGCTAAGAAGAAGGCTGTGCAGAGGATAGAAGAGCAGCTGATGAAGCTGGAGGTGCAAGCAACTGATCGTGAGGAGAACAAGCAGATTGCCCTGGGCACCTCCAAACTCAACTACCTGGATCCCCGAATCTCCGTGACCTGGTAAGGGTGGAGATGGGTAATGAACTTGGCAAGCTAGTAAGCTATGCTGGAAACTGATTAAATATGTAAAGGACGCACCGTGTTGTCCATTCATTTGGTTAATGTGATTGAAGATGGTCTTCACTTGCTTTGCTTAGTCTGCAAGATGTCTGTGGATGGATCCATTTTATAGAAGTGATTTGGAACTGTATTATATTATATTGGCACAGCTAGCTAGGTTTTCCTTTATGCCTAAAAAATAATCAGGGACACACTGAATGTGTCGAGACAGAATTTTTTTGAGAGATTTGTTTTTTGTAGAACCTACGTGTCTCACTCAGAGGCAGGGGGATTGGGTATGTCATAGGCATACACTGCTGACTGCTGTTCCAGAAGAAAATCAATGTAATTTAACTGGAAATAAATCCAATCTGAAATGTTTCCTGTACGTTCTGGCTTTAGGCCAGCTTGAAATTAGTGAGCCCTGTCATTTGGTACTGCAGTTTTCAGGACCCCACACCAGCAGATTGACACTACAGTTCAGTTCAAGTGCTGCTGGCAGTTGTATATTGTTGTTGCGCTTTGTCAAGCTGTTGAATGACTCTGCAACCTCTCTCTGCCATTTATGCTCCCTTTCTGTTCCTCCTTCCTCTCAGGTGTAAAAAGTGGAGTGTTCCCATCGAGAAAATCTACAACAAGACACAGAGGGAGAAGTTTGCCTGGGCCATTGACATGGCAGATGACGATTATGAGTTTTAAAACCCATTTGCGATTTTAAAAATATTTTCCATTTTTATTTTATTTTTTGCGCATAACTGATTCCAGTGGTGAGTGAGCCTGAAGACGGACAGAGATGGAGGAGTAAAAAGGGGTTTACAAAACAAAGGAGAGCGGTTACCGTTTCAATGTTCAGCGGTCTCTGTCCCCCCCAATATTGTGACTGACCCCTTTGGGACCTGATGATGTCCCTGCCACCTTTGAACTCTGTGGTCCTGTAGCTACTGTAGTCAACAAAACTGCTTTTATTTTTTAATTGTTTTATGATTTTATTCTCTTGGTCCATTTTTAGCCCTTCCAGTTACTGAATTCTATATTTTAATAGAAAAGTGGTAAATTAATGATGTCCTTACAATACACCCACGCCTTGTAAGAGAGCGAGGTTCCAGCCCACTCCGTGGTGAACTGACCGCAAAAGCTGTGTATGGCCGAGCGTGTGATGTGTTTTAAAAAAATGAAATAAAAGGTAAGAAATGTTCATTTTATCTTTTGAATTGTGTGGAGTTCAGTCCATGAGATGAATGAGGATGCTGGGACGTAGGAGATGGTAAAACCATATTTATATTACTCTTGGCAGAAAGAATGTGAATTTTCATTTTCAGTTTCTATCAGGGACTTTTTTTTTTTTTTTCCTTCAGTGTAAATGTGAACCAATATTTGTACTTTGTGTACCCCAAATCCTGTGATCGTCTTTCTGCACACTTCTTAGTCTCCATTCAGTTTTAACCCCATTATTTTGAATGGCTTTTTCAAGAGGAAGAAACTCATATCTTCATATCTGTTACTTGAAGAAATTGCTATTTTAATGTACTGTTGTTGGGTAGGAGTGAATAAACCTTTTTTTTCTTTTTTTTTTTTCTTATAAAAGGTCAGAAAATTTGTTGGAGGGATATCAACATTTGCCAAAAAATGAAATAATTAAAATGTTACCATTTTAGGGCTTTTTTTGTAATTAAAGAGTGAGGGAAGTATAACATTTTATTTTTTCTCCACTTACCATCACCCCTCTTTATTTTTTATTTTTGAGGATTCCTTTCATTGACCATACTTTTACCAGTTTATCAACCTCTCCTGCCATAGCTTCCAATATTTTAATTTCTTCTTTTTTTTTTTTTTCTTTTATTGCTCCTTGTAGGTTATTTAAGAATAAAACCCTACAAATTCTGATGTGTTGGCTCTTTGTGTATTGCAACCTGCCTCGATCAGTTTCATATTTAGTCTTTTTCAACTGCGACGTTTTCTCAATGTTGCTGCCGTTTTAAATTATTTAAAGTTAGTCCTTAACCACTAGTGGTTCTGCGGGTGGCTAGACTTAAGAAGGCTGAGGTAGGTCGCAAGAAACCTGGAAAAATAACTAAGATTAAACACTGCAGTACTTTGGACTTTTTATACATTTTAAAATCCAATATTTTAATATTTTGGGAGATGGTTTGCCCTGCAAAGAATGTATTTTTGGAGTAGGCTACTGTAACGCAGCACTAGTCTCGGAAGCTAACACAACTAGCTAGTAGCTACTTAAGTGCGATGTGCTTCCCACTCCTCATCGGAATTTAAATGTACAGTTTAAGAAATAAACGGCCTACGTTGGGCTCTCCGAGCATACGGACATGTCAGGGCCAAGATAACTTGCTCATTACTTGCAAGGGAGATTTTAAAAAAATAATTATATGTATATATATATATATAATGATTTGAAGATCTATAAATGCAGGTTTATCACCGATCTCTTGAAGGTAAGCCTTGGGGTGAAAATGACAATACTGCCATAGTTGCCACAAGGATAGGCAGTCACTTTTTTCCATTTTGCAATTATGCACTTATGACCACGCAAAAACATGATCCTTGTAAAAAAAAAAAAATTTTTTTTTAAAAAGACCACGTTAACATTTTAAATATTCAATAGTTTTTGTTGTGAATGTTGTATTTGTCCTTGATACTCCCTGTTAAGATTAGTTTGCAGTATTAGGCTACGAACTGATCTCAGCCTAAATCATGTGAAGGCAGCCTGCGAAGTATAAACATTGGATTAACTGAAGAAAGAAAGTCTTGTTTCTCGAGGTCGATTTGAGCAACCATATAGGCAATTTCTATGCAGAAATTATTTCATGAAATGGGCTAATTTAAGTTTAGAATGTTTATTATTTAAAGTTAGTCCTTAACTGTAATTAACCACACTCGCCCAGTAGGCTATAGAATAGTTGTTGAATCTGAATAAAATGTGCAATTACGTAAATATACACCTTTTCTCCTTTATACCGTGGACCTTTCCGAGAACCCAAATAAGCCTTTGAGTTGACGTTCACGATCTTTATTACGCCGAAAAGCTCACGTGGTCTTCAACCAGCAGATGTCCCCATAATCTCACGAATGATTTATGAGAGAACGTTAAAGGAAGTTTTACATTAAAGTATTCGCCAAGACCGGTTGTGATTGCACAGATCATTCATAGGAAGATGTGGGAGAAGGAAATGCTGTTCTCGCCTATACTTCATCTTCAACTAAGAAAAAACTCGGCCTACACTGTTAAAAGGACAGGTGTGTTGATGTAGGCTATGTCTATCAATGATTCAGGCTATATGACTGGATCACAATTCAAAGGAATTCCAGCTACACTTGGTGTTTATTAGTGACCTAGTCAAGTTTAAATACTACATTTAATTACTATTTAAATCTTCCTTACAATGTGGCTTGTTCATTTCTGTGTTCAAAAGCTACAGTATTTATAAGAAAAGTGTTGGATGCAGGTGAAGACACCGAAACGATACACAATGCTACTGTAGAGGAAGAAGAGGCTGTAGTACACACTGACAAAATTGTTGCATTTCATTTATTTTGCAAAGATCCAGACGTAAAAATGATAAAGCGACGGATAGGTTTCAGTAATTCTGATAAAACTAAGTTGACAAATTGTCTTGCGCAGTCATAACAGAATTCTGCAAGTCCAGCAATATTTGCAAATTTCGCGAACCAATACGGAAACGATGGACATTTTGGTTCCAACATGCTCGTGACATTTTTTTATTGTTTTCTTTTGTTTTTTTTTAAAGGCCACCGGATGCATGGTTGGCTAGTGTTGGCAACAAAGCTCCTCCCATTTCACTTAACAATTTCACAATTTCCAGAAGAAAATATGAAAAATGCTGAATTACTGTTTAGTGTATACTTTGTGTGGCTCAGGAAGGCTGTTGATATAAAGCTTTAATGTTAGCTCTCGATTAGTTGACAGAATGCAGGGCATTTGTCGGTTGATCATTATTCTCTTATTCTGCATCTGCGAGATTTTATTCCGCACTGCCAGTCTGCTGGAGTAACATGTTTTTATCACTCTTATGTTAAATAGACTATTCAACATCTCAACAATTATGTTCAAATTGTTTTTTCTGACAGCTGAAAGGCTGTGTGATGTGTGTGTGAGTGTGCATGTGTAAGTGATCTGTGTAATAGTGTTTGCCTGTTGCTTGTTCATTGTACAATCAAAGGCTCCCTCAAGTTAACATGATTTCAGCATAACATTACCACTGGGTACCAGATCCAACATAGTGCAAGAAAAAAAAAAAAAAAAAATTGATATTGATGGAGTGATCCGCTAAATACGTACACAAATATATCTGGACTGACAGTAATCGATTACAGAAGAAAAATGTTATAAACCTAAATTTTACAAATATGAGAAGACAAATAGAAGAAATAGAATTCAAGGCTGTGCTGATGTACTGTTTGCTATAAAAGTAAGAAATACAACAAACAAAACGTCCTCTCGCTCCTCACGCCCTCATCCTTCTCTGTTGTCTTAGGCCCATATTTCCCCATCACATTTTAAGTCCACAACCTAACATCATTTCCCATAATCCCCCGGGCAGCACTGATGTGATTGGCTGAGATCCGTACAACCGTTGTGCGTGTTCTCTTTCATGTAAACTGGCTTCCCCCCCTCCACGTGCCCCCAAAAAATGTTGGCTTGGTCTGACAAAAGCCACTCCAATCGGCAACAGAGCTCTATGCCCCGTTTCTATTTTTTTTTTTTCCTGTTTGCTTTCTCCCCCTCAGCTTTTCTGGACAGATGATGGTGGGAGGTGGAGGAGGGAGGGATTTTTCTTTCAGGATTTAAGTCTATGAATCCCATCACATGCACAGCTGTTGTCATTTTAAAAACACCCCCCTACAGCCATCCCCGGCGCTTTCAGAAAACCAGCCGCCCCTCGTTTCCTTGGCAACCAGCGTCATCCGGCCATTCTGTCCTCACCTCAGAGTCCTGAAACACAGACGCGCACAAACCAAACGTGAGAAACGCTACGTTACATCACAAACCGTGGGCATACGACAGCGATATAACAATAAACAAACTACCAATCCCTCCCATGACTTATTTGAATTATTTAAAAAAGTTTACAGAATAACAGGAAACACACACATTTCCCCCAAGTCTGCCTTAAAGGAAAAATACACCCAAACATGACAACGTGGTACTTTTACTACCTGAAGATAATGGCAATGCAAGCACCCATAGCATGATCTGAGCAATGCAAACAACAATCCTACAATGACAATTTACTTCTGATGACCTACAGTAGTGGCAAGAACTCTACTCCCATATAATAAGAGCAAAGTACATGCTTTGGCATTCAGACTCAAGTACCTTGTCATTATCGATGTACATACACTCACTGAGCACTTTATTAGGTATTTATTAGACCTCATTTTTTAGGGGCTGTAGTTTTTAGACTTCTACTGCAGTAGCCTATCCACTTAGTTATGATGCATTGCATGTTTAGAGATGCTCTTATGCATACCACTGTTGTAATGTGTGGTTATTTGCGTTATTGTCACCTTCCTGTCAGCTTTGACCAGTCTGGCCTCTGACGTCTCATTAACAAGGTGTTTCTGTCTGCAGAACTGCTGCTCACTGGATTTCTTTTTGTTTATTGCACCATTCTCTTCAAACTCTAGAGACTAGTGTATGTGAAAATCCCAGGAGATCAGCAGTTTCTGAGATACTCAAACCACCCTGTCCGACACCAACAATCATTCCATGGTCAAAGTCACTTAGATCACATTTTTTCCCCATTTTGATAGTTGTTGTAAACATTAACTGAAGCTCCTGACCCGTATCTACATGATTGTATGCATTGCACTGCTGCCACACAATTGGCTGATTAGATAATCGCATGAATAATTAGGTGTAATAAAGGAAAAATGTTCCTAATAAAGTGCTCGGTGAGTGTATGCTTATCCTTACCAATCGCGAAAGTTGACATGCTAATATTATTCCTGTCTATTGAAATTCATCCGGAAGGACAGTGTAGACAGTGATTTCTGTGTTCCCTCAAGCTCCCACAGTTCATTTGGTCTATAATGTAGTATTTCAGTTTCCATGTGTGATGGAAATCATATTACAGTGTGCTGTTGGAAAACCGATGCATGACAGAGCCATAAAGCATGACAAAGAATCTAGCCATATCTGGAATATAGACCTGCTACAATAAACCTAACCGCAGTTATTTAACAAAACAAACATAATTTTTCCTTTACAGTGGCTGCAGGCCAGTCTACACTAAAGCAAGTATGCATTTGTGCAATCATGTTACGTTCTGTCTAACAAGCTCAACGTTTTATTTTTTGGAATGCATTGGATAAGGACAACACTTAAAATTCTCACAAGAGCAGGATACGTGAAATCACCCTACCGCCTCCCTTCCCGGTCTCTCCCAAATAAATGCGCTGTAGATGCAGTGCATATGGAGATCATATGCAGTGCTCTCTGCCAGTGCAGCCTGCACGCACACACGGTTTGGGTTCTGGTGGACGGGTGTGTACCTGGGGACCCATCCCGCGAAGAGGCGGCGGGGCTGGGCTTGGCGAACTGCACCACGGCGACCGGAGCACCCTCCCCCTCTCTCTCCCCGTCTCCACAGGCTGGACTGCTCCGGTCCTGCTCCGCTGCCTTCTTCACCGCACCTTGGTCCTGCTCCTCCTCCTCCTCCTCCTCCTCCTCCTCCTCCTCCTCGTCGTCCTCCGCCCCCATGCTCTCCGCCGCCCGTCCCCCTGCTCCTGGGGCCTCCTCTTTATCCAGCTTCCCCTGGTCCTTCGGCACTGTAGTGTCTCCCTCTCCTTCCTCCTCTTCCTCCCTCTCCTTGTCCTCCTTCTCCTCCTCCTCCTGCTCCTCGTCTTTCCCCTCCTCTTTCTCCTCGGCGGCCGCGGCGTGCTGGTAGGTCTCCAGCCACTTCAGCTGGCCGTTCTTGTAGACGTAGCGGCTGTCGCCGAACCAGCGCACCACCTCCGGCCGGGGCAGGCCGGTGCGGGCGATCAGCTGGTCGTACTGCAGGCTGCTGGGCCAGTGCGTGCGGGCGAACACCTGCCGGAGGAGGTGCAGCTGCTCCGCCGTCTTCTTGCCCCGGCCGGAGGTGAACGGGGGCAGGGCCGGGGCCTGCGATTTGGGGCTGTCCGTCTCGCGCTCCACCTGGGCTCCAGACTCTGGGTCGGGTTTGGTCACCTTCAGCAAGCACAGGAAAAAGGCGAGCTTTACAACACGGGCGGCACAGCACTGGTTTTTTTGTGTGTGCTGTGGTTAAAGTCACAATGAGCGCAAGCTTGTTGTTTGGATTTGCAAGAGCAGCTCTATGAGACCCTATATCGTTGGCACAAAATCAATCCACAGATATTTTTAACAATAACTATTTAATTAAACACTCAAACTAAAATTTTTCTATTTTGACAAATGGCACGTAATTTGGCAGACCATCAAAGCCCTCAAAAGGGACTCAATGTGTTGTTGTTTTTTAACTCAGTTATACACTCAGTGATCACTTTATTAGATACCTCAGCTTGTTAATGCAAATATTTCATCAGCCAATCATGTTGCAGCAACGCAGTCAAGAGGTTCAGCTGTTTTTCAGACCAAATGTCAGAATGGGGAAGAAATGTGATCCAAGTGACTTTGACCATGGAATAATTGTTGGTGTCAGACAGGGTGGATTGAGCGTCTCAGAAAATGCTGATCTCCTGGGATTTTCATGCACAAGTCTGAAGTTCGCAGAAAATGGTGCGAAAAACATAATAAAATATCCAAGGAGCAGCAGTCCTGCGGGCAGGAACACCTTGTTAATGAGAGACATCAGAGGAGAATGGCCAGACTGGTCGACAGAGCTGACAGAAAGTTGACCCCAAATAACCACACATTACAACAGTGGTATGCAGAGGGGCATCTCTGAACACACAACACGTCAAAACTCTTTAGCGGATAGGCTACAGCAGCAGAAGAGTTAAGTGTCAAAAAATAAGTCTATTAAATACCTAATAAAGTGCTCACTGAGTGTATACGGTCAGAATTCAGAGTAAAAAAGGAAACCTATAAGTACGTTGTGGCACAAGGCATTAAAGAAACCCAGAATGAATGCTGAAAAACTAAATAATTATTCACCGCAACTGAATATCACCAAATACCTGCGGGTTTGTTTATTGTATCATAGATACAATTCTGTAACCCAAAAATGTTTGAATGGTTAACTCTACTGCTTGCAGTTGAAATGGTGTTTATGCTGAACTGCTTATATGACTTACCAATGTTTATCTCTGTCCTTCATTATTACACAAAAGGTTTTATACATACCAGATGCCAAAACATTAAAGGCAGCGCAGGAAAATAACTACATTACTGAGCGTTTACACTCTAAAAACGATCCATGAATGGAGTTATTCCCTCTATTCATTGAATTATTGAATATTGACCGGGGAAGTTAAAAATTATCTTTTTTCAAACATTTATTATATTTTAATAATTGTAATAAAACAGTGATCACTGTGAAATTGGAGACAGGCAGATCTCTTGATAGAAGTTCACATGGAAAAAAAACCCAGTTTTAATTTTGCCCCTCTTCCAATTACTTGGAGCTTTAGAGGTCTTGTTAGATTGGAATACTAATAAGAATTAAAATTAAGTCTGGTTTGAATGAATTGCCTATGCCCTTAAGCTGGATATGGGTTGACTGAACCTAGTAGACATTCACAGAATTAGTTATACAAAATCTCATAATTTTTAAAGATGAGCCATAACAAAACAATGGACTAGCGTAGAACACATCGCATTGAATATTTCATTCCATTATAAGGCAACACTGTTGACACATAAATTGAGTTCATGTAATACTTGACAATTTAGCTACATGCAATCTTACAGTAATGTTAGCTTGTAGTTCTAACATTTAGCTTGTAGTTATAATATGACTAATAATAAATGCTTCACTAAATAGTAAAGAACTGCACATGCATCTTTTCTTGCACAATTTTCTCCAGTTGGTGTGTACGGGTAATATAATGAGAACGAGAACTTTCCTAAATAGTCTTTATATCATGTTAAAACTACTTAAAATCTGAAGATACAATTTGTCATTAAAATACATGTAGTATGATAATTGTAATAGTGTTCGGTTCTCCCGCCTACCTTCAGCATTTTCAATTTGTCATTAAAATACATGTAGTATGATAATTGTAATAGTGTTCGGTTCTCCCGCCTACCTTCAGAATTTTCAATTTGTCATTAAAATACATTTTAGTATGTAGTATGATAATTGTAATAAAGTGTTCATTACCTTCAGCATTTTCAAATTGATTTTGATGGGGTTGACCTTGAGCTCATTGTCCTTGGCGCTCTGCTGCGTCGACGTCCCCTGCAAGGGGTCATCCGGGTCGCTCTTCCCCTCTGCTCCATCATCCTCCTCTTCTTCCTCCTCCTCCTCCTCCTCCTGCGGCTCTCCCTCGCCTCTCTTCCTTTTTGGCGTGGCCTTTTTGCGGCGTTCGGAGAACCAGCCGTCGATCTCGCGGCGGGTCATCTTGGTTTCGGTGCGCAGTCGGTCCACCTCCTCCGTGGAGGGCAGGGGGTCCTGGGCATAGCTGGCCTCCAGGGCACGCACCTGCTGGGGGTCACGCTCCTTGTAGCGCACGGCGGTAAAATCTGCCATCTGAGACAGCGGAGCCCGCCGCGCCACACTGGCCGTCGCCACGGTCGCGGTCGCCAGGGGCGACTGGGGGCTCCCGGCAGCGGAGGGGCTGTCGGTGAGGTCGAGGAGGGTGCCCCCGGTGAACGGCACCCCTCCCGTGCTCGACCGCGGGCCCTTCAGGTTGCGGTTGTGGTAGCGGCGGTCGCTGAACCACTTGCGCACCTCGCGCACGGTCAGGCCAGTGAGCTTGGTGAGCCGCTCCACCTCATCCTGCCCGGGAAACTCGCAGCGCACAAAGCTCTGCTTCAGAGTCCCGAGCTGCTCCGCGGACTTCTTGCTCTTGTAGAAGCTGGGGTCCAGGAAGCTGCTGGGGAGGGTTCGAGAACTGGGCGCCCCCCTGAGGATGGCTGAAGCTGCGACCACGGCAGTCGAGTCGGCCATTTTGCCACGGCCGTCGCCATTGGTTTTACTGGCGGCGTTGCTGGCGTTGGCTTTGCTGCCGTTGTTAGTGTTGTTGCTGGCGCTACCATTGCCAGTGCTACTGTTGCTGGTGCTACCGTTGCTGGTGCTGTTACTGCAGATGCTGCTGGTGATAATGCTGTTAAGGCTATTGCTGCTGGTGAAGCCGTTACCGCTGGTAAAGGCCGTTCCGGGAACCCGGCTGCTGCCCCCGACAGCGCCGCTCTTATCGCCCCCCACTGCTGCGGCCGGCCGGGCCTGCATCTGAGGCCGGGGCTGCGGGCGGGGCGTCACAGCCAGGGTGACAGGGGCACTGCTCACCTGCAGGCCGTTGGTGATCACGGGCTGGGTGACGATCATGCCCCCCTGCCCCACAAGGCTGCCCTGCAGGATATGCGGCACCCCGCCCGGCAGGACCGTGATGGTGTGGTGGGAAGGAGCTTGGTGGGCGTGGCGCATCTGCGGCATCTGGGACTGCCCGCCAGACGGCGCCTGGATGATGGTGTTGAACATCTTGCGACGGGAGTCCTCGATCTCCTCCGGCGACCAGCTGATACCCTGCTTCAGCCGTTGGGCGGTGAACCAGATCTTGATCTGCTCCTCGGGGTACTTGGTGACCACGGTCAGGTAGCACAGCTCAGCCTTGGTGGGGTACGGGAACTTGCTGAAGGAGGTCTTGAGAAAGCTGCTGGAGTCCATGGCGGCATTGTAGGTGGGGATGCTGCTCAGTGGGATCATCACCTTGGGCAGGTTCCTGGAGGAGGCGCTGGAGGAGGAGGAGGAGGAGGAAGAGGAGGAGGAGGAAGAGACGGTGATGGGGGCGGACTGGTGCGGGATGCGGTTCTGCACCACCGTGACCACCTGGCTGATGGCCGTCTTCAGCAGGGGCAGCGCACCCGAGCCGTTCACGATCTGTATGGCCGACGGGAGCTGGCCCGGCGCCTTGCAGGCGGTCCCGTTGTGAGTGACGCTGGCGGGTGGGGGCACAACGGTTGGGGGGGGCATGGCCATTTGGGGGTCCTTTCTCCCCGCCTCCGCGCCCGGCTCGTCGGCCGCCCCCACGTGGGACACCACGATGCGCTTGTGCTCCGACTTCCCCCTCAGCATCTTCATGATGGGCGTCTTGGTGATGGAGATCTCCGCTTCCCGCGTCCCCTCCCCGGTGACCAGGCTCTGCTCCACCCGAATCCGCCGCTCCCGTCGCCTCACCTGCAGGGCGGCAGTGGTGGAGCTACCCGCCGCGCCCAAGGCAGGGTGTGCCCGTGCGTTGTGTAGCGCGAGCCCCTCGAATTTAGGAGAGGAAACCCCACAGTTTGTGCAGTGGAAGGTGGGGTCGGCACGGAATTCAGGGTGGCCACTGTACACGTGGTCCAGGAACAGGTTGAGGTCCCGGGACTCAAAGCGGCAAGGCTGGCAGGTGTAGGAGTCCCCTCCATGTTGTGGAACAGCACCATCTTCAGGCCAGGAGGACTGGCTGCAGTCCATTGTTCCCGGGGCTCTCACAATGGTGGTTACAGCAGTGGGTATAGTATCTTCCTCCTCCTCCCTGCCCTCCCGGGATGCACCATTCTTGGTGGTGGGTGGCGGGGGGTCTGAGGGAGAAGAGTCCCGGTTCTGGGGGGAGTGGGTAATTTTTGGGGGGATCATGCATGGTATTGTGGATTTCCTCTTGCTGGCCATGGCTGGGGAGGTTAAAATGTGCAAGGGGTGACTGCCAGGCTGAAGAGGGGCCTCAGGTACGAGGAACGGGGGTGAAGAGGTTGCGGTGGCTCATGCTCCTCCTCGGCTTTTCGGGGACACCCTCCACTGTGCAAGCGATGTTTTTAGCAGCTGACTGGAAACCTGTACATGGGATTCAATTCAATTCAATCATTTAATTTTCACAGAAACACAGAAATTTTCACAGAAACACAAAGTTGCTTTCCAGGAAAATGGTCAAATTGGCAAAGACTTGGCCTGAACAATATAAAAAGGTAATGGGGAATCAACTGGACAAATAATCATCAAAATCTAGAGGTGACGATAAACAATAAAATTGTGTATTTCTAATCACTTGACACACAAAAAAAAATGACATTATAAACAATGAAACTCCATGACCATGAAATTGATCTGTGCAAGGATCCAGCTACCCAAAATCAGGCTGAATCTAATGCTGGCCTCGGGCTAACACCATGCTCGTTCCTCCCTATCCATTTACATTCTGCTGTAAACAACTCTGGGGATAGCCCAGCCCCGCTCTGCCTGTAACATGATTTCCTACCTGCTGTTTACAAGCCCTGCGTGTGACAGGATCAAATCACAAGAGGAGGGGAGGGGAGATTTCTTTTGGTGATTTTTTATGAAGCTGCTTACCTTCAGGACACTGCTTCTGTATGAAATAATTGTCAAAGATTTCACGAATACGGGGGCTATTTCTTGGTTACTACGAATGTTGAATCTGACAGACTTGATTTAGCAAATCACCGAACAGACACTCAAAAACAAAGGGTTTTTATACCTGGATCAATTACACAAATAGGTTAAGGGCCATGGATGCTTGCTTTGCCCATAATAACGACAAAATATTTTGGTTCCGTGGAAAGAAAAATACATGCAATACATACGATACAGCGAATCTACCAATTGCATTGTGTGGTATGGAAGGTACAGTGCAGTCCGTAAGTATTTGAACAGGAGTACAATTTCTGTGGGAGTTTTTTTTCCCCGTTTGGAACATCAATAAGAAGAGAGCACAGGTGAGTGGAGTATTTGCAGAGTGGTAGGTCAATGAATACCTTTACAATAGACAACGTTCAAAACATTCTCACCAAATTGAAGACAAAACCCCAAATGCCTGTCCAACAGATGAGAAACACTCTTCAGGAGACGGGTGTGGATGTGTCAGTGACTAATACCCACAGAAGACTTCACAGACAGATCTGCAGAGGCTATACTTCAAGATACAAACTACTATTTCGCTGCAAACACAGGATGGGCAGGTTACACTTTGCTAGGATGTACCTAAAAGAGCCTGGAAAAAGCGGAGTGGAGATTGACTTGGAATGATGGCACGAGCAAAGCGTGGAAAACAAATTATAACAGCCCAAGATCCAAAGTATCCTGTGAAACATGGTGATGGGGGCTGTCATCCTCAAGGCATCATATCTGCGCAAGTTCAACCAAATGCCTCCAAACTCATTGGATGGCACTTCATCCCACAGCAAGGCAATGATCCCATTTCTCAGCCTCATAATGGCTTCCTTGATTTTCATTGGCAAAATTCTGGTATAGTCCTCATGTTGACAAATGCCAACAACAGACTCCAAAGGCAATCAAAAGCCTAGAATCAAGACTAGATACTGAAAGCGCTCTTATACCGGCACTAAGGAAGCTATTGAACACATCTGACGAATCAGAAACACATGTGAAGCTACTTGGCCCAATTAATATGGCACCCTGTAAAAAAAGGGCTATAATTCTTACACAGAGCATCTGACATGGATGTACATGCCACCACATTAAAAGGTGACACTTTAACCACATATTCAGTTTCATTTCACATATGCTGGAATACAACACATATGACCATAAACATTTCACAATTTCCAATTGTACTTTTACAGTCTGCAGTGTGACAAGTTTAACTGTTTTCATATTGGACAAAGACCAAACTCGGAGATCAAGTTGCTGAACACAAATATGTGATCAGAACAGGGAATGACAACTACCCTATGGCAGTCCATTATAGACAGTCCAAACATGGCAATTCTCATTCAGTCAAAGTAGTGGTTAATGAAGTTATGACATGATCTATGAGGGGGTGGGGACTAAATGAAACACTTGTTACAATGCTAAGTATATCCAATTTGCCCACAAAAAGCCACTTCTTTTCCAGAGATCAATATATTGATTGTTCCTGTGTTTTGTGAATGTGTCGTTCTCATTTCCTTGCAGTTACTACATGGTGTGTGACCAATTATCAAGATCTTTGTTTAAGAATCCTTGTTTCTTACTTGTCACATCCATGTTCAACTAATTATCCCATCATTTGTGAATGACATTAGATGGTAGGTAATGTGGAACATTGTGCTCCTTACACTTTTGGAGTACTGATGAAGACTGTGCATGCTTATGTCCAGCACGTTTTGTTTGTATTCTTTCCATGTTCAAATAAAGGCTTATAACTTCACCATTAAGAGTGCCTTGGTTCCCCAGAGAGATCACATGTAGGCTCAGCCAGATTCACTCACTCACTCACTCACTCACTCACTCACTCACTCACTCACTCACTCACTCACTCACTCACTCACTCACTCACTCACTCACTCACTCACTCACTCACTCACTCACTCACTCACTCACTCACTCACTCACTCACTCACTCACTCACTCACTCACTCACTCACTCACTCACTCACTCACTCACTCACTCACTCACTCACTCACTCACTCACTCACTCACTCACTCACTCACTCACTCACTCACTCACTCACTCACTCACTCACACACTCACTCACACACTCACACACTCACACACTCACACTCTCTCACACTCTCTCACACTCTCTCACACTCTCTCACACTCTCTCACACTCTCTCACACTCTCTCACACTCTCTCACACTCTCTCACACTCACTCACACTCACTCACACTCACTCACACTCACTCACACTCACACTCACACTCACTGTGTCAATTTGGCCATCATTGACTCTAGCCAATCAATAACACCAAATCCAATTTTAACCAAATACCATGGCTATTTCCAGGACTTTCTGAAATTGTTAATTTATAAGGGTTCACTGGAGGTTCAGAACAGCAAATGGGGCAAAGCAGTACAGTGCTAAATCCCCCACTGGATAATGGCACCACTTTACCCTAAACTACTCACAGCATTGTTGCTCTCCGTTGCCTTTATTTAGTGTAGCTGATCTCTAGGCCTGAAACATACAACACAAGTACGCAAATACAGACACCTCCAGCTACGTAAAGTACATTTTACTTAGAACCCAACTTCAATAGGGCTTTATGCTCATAAAATTCAAACCCTCCCCCCCCCTAATGGGCCAGCCTCTCCCCCCCCCTCCCAGCTCAGTGCCGCTCTTCTGCCCAAATATGTAGGTCAGCACCATCTTACGTGATAATCCTGGTTGCGCCAGGGTGTGTGCGGAGGAGGGGTCACGGCAAGGCCTCGTCCAGTTGTCTGAACCCAGGGGTGAGGGCCATTTGCGTGGGGGAGTGCTACCTTGATCAGTTCACTCAGAAGCGGTCGGATCTTCTGCATCAGTGCTGCGTTTAAAGACGCATGTGTCTGACATGCTCTTCCAACTCTGTATTAATTACTGTACAGGGACGTGTGACCAGTCCAGAGTGCCTGCGAAACAAAAGCCTCATCTGAAGTCCATCAAAATACTCCATGTGCGACACAGCCTTGCTTGGAGGAGAGGAGGGGGGTGGGGGGGGGTTGAGGTGAAATAGGTGAAGGTTGCACCTCACACTGTTGGATGAGGTACATCTCATTGGCTATAAATTAAACTATACCTTAACAACACTGATGTCCACCTTCTATTACTAATTTCTATGTTTTTTTTTATAATTATTCAATACAGAACGAGCAGTACTTTAATATCCGAACAGATCCAGTCAGTATTAACACGTATTTAGTAGGCCCGCTTTAGTCCGCTCAACCCACGGGTATACTGTGCAGCAACGTCAGAAACGGCCAAACGGCCTAAACACAGAGGTTGCACTAATAGGCTCTCCTTGTCTGCACATCTAGTTTCAAATAACAAACGTCAAACGTGCTGGGAAGTAGAACGAGGTCAGGCTGTGAAAAGAGAACGCTTCATCGGCGCGCCAGACGCGGTTGAACACGAGACGGCAAAGCTCCGGGGACCGGCTGAATGCGGCGGCATCTCGACGAGACCTCGTATTTCTGTCCGAGGGTTCGAACAAAGCCAGTCTCGCGTCACCAGCCCCGCATCTGCCCCTTTCACCCCAGCCAAAGTCCCGTTTCAACTAGTCGACAGCGGGAGGGCTGCGGTATGCAAACCTTGCGGCACAAACTACAAAGGCCTCAATCAACGGGAAAGACTATGTTTCATCGGGGATCGTTAGAGATGGATAGCGCGCACAGGGTCAAAAGCCGATTTCTCCATAAAGTATGCATACCCGTGTCAACTAATTTGATATTTGAGCACACCCCAGATCAGGTAACTGAACCTCACTGTTTGCAACAGGAACAGAACAAAACATCACAGGGCTGTGTGGGGTCTCCTTTATCTCACCATGAATAAATATTATCTTTTTTTACTTTTGTAATCACTTGTAAAAATGTTGAATATTTCAAATGGTTACATGATTTTCTAATTACGGTTAATAAAGTTAAACTCTGAAAACCTGTTATTAATTTTTTTATAAATAAATTCATTGTCTCAAAAAGAAAAGGCCGCTTTGGAAAATCAGGGAGGCGGCAATGCAAACTCTGATTGTGCAGTGTTCCATCAGGTGGTCTGGTCTGTGCGTTCCAAAGGCTTACGTTAGAGTTAGTGAAAGGCGATAAAGGAGTGTTTTGTTTTTTTAAAGTTTTACTGCACATTTGCGTAGCAGGTGACAATGTCTTTCCTCACATCAGCCTGATTCATGATATTCATTACATATCATTTGGCTGACGCTTTCATCCAAAGCGACTTACATTGATTTCAGACTAAGACAATCCTCCTCTGGAGCAATGCAGGGTTAAGGGCCTTGCTCAAGGGCCCAACGGCTGTGCGGATCTCATTGCTACACGAGGGATCGAAATAGCGACCTTGCGGGTCCCACTCATGTACCTTAGCCGCTACGCTACAGGCCGCCCTGTATACATCAGTGCACATTGTGTTGGGGTCTGGATAGTGGCTGGATAGCAGCACAGCTGCCTTTCATTCTGTGGGGGAAAAAATGTCATTGCGAAAAAGCATTAAAGATCCATATGTGATAAACGTAGCCTGAATGAAGCATGGACTTACACAGAACCTGTATACGTGAAACTGTGCTGTGCACAGAAAACGGAGTTTGTCGTTTAAAAAGACACACATGCACACAAAAAAGCACCTCCCTTCCTAGGTTGAATAATTTATCTGCTTGAGTGGTGCAAGTTGTTTCCGTGGAAACTGGACGGCCTTGGAGCTTGAAGCACACACCCCTCTCCTCCTCTCCTAATTTAACTTGGCTTATTAAAAAATAGTGCTTTCAAAACTCAAATTAGTGCTGGCTGGCCAGGAGTAAAAGGCATTTAAGATAGCGTTCTTGTAGAAATATATAAAGCGCTCCACTGTCAGATGTTTGAAAAGGTCAACAGTGGTTTTGGAGGTCGGCAGCCATGTCTGTGGTTTCACAGTCAGTTATGACTGTGGTAATGGCGAAGGTATTGGGAAATGCTAAATGAATGTCATGATTTTCAAACATGTTTTCTGGAAGGGACTTGGTGATTAGAGGCAGGACCACAGATTCCATACATTGAGCAGATAAGCAGCTCCGCATTTGTGACATCGGAAGTCGTGCATCCCTACGGCAGAGCTGGACCTTCCAATGCAATACATCCATTAAATGGAAGGCCAAAGACAACTATGGTGTTGTCCTGTTATTGGACTTTGTTGCTTCCCAAGTATTCATGCTGGTATATCCAGAAAGTTCTGTCAGCAACGGGAGTCTCCAGTCAGAGAGTGAGGAAGAAAAGAGGACAGAAGGCACACTGCAGCTGACTATTGCGTTACAAATGCTAGTTCCACAGATTGCGTGAGTCAATGCAAGCTTTCTGTGCAGAGCAGCCGATATGCCACCCTGCCCCTCGTGTTACTGCTGCAGACATTAACAAAGCCATAACTGACTTAACTGCCTATGAAACCACTTGATCCCAAGCTGAAATGACCAATTCACTTTTGAGCCAGAGCCGGCTCAAGTTCCTGCCGGCATGGGAAGCGGCCGTAGGGACTGTGGACTGTGGACTGTGGATCCCGGGGCGGGAGACAGCGGTGTGTGCACCACGAGAGGAGAGGGCGGGCAGGTTTCACATCACACACAGACAATCCTTCAGACAGACGCTGCCACACACTCGGATGTTCTTACAGACAAAAAACACAGACAGGGAATGAATTTAAAAATAACAGCAAAAGTGACAATCAGTGGGGGGTATACAACAAAGCCTAACACGTTTTTTTGGGGGTTTTTTGATAATGTGGACGACAAAAAAAAAAAAACACAAAAAAAAAAAATCGCCAGTATAATCAGAAAGTCTGTCAGATGTGTCCATTGCATAGTCATGAGGACCAGCTCCCCACCCATAGATCCCCCCACCCCCCCATGCTGGAAAATAGTGCCCTTAACCCTTTCAGTCTCAAGAGTGGCACTGTCAACCTTATATATTTCAAACAATCAAAAGGACTGCTATAATATTGTCTGAGCCCCTATTAAAATCCCAACTCTCTCATCCAAAGGCAAAACCCCTTGGGAGCCAGGAATATGGAATATTGGGCATGGGACTGAAAGGGTTAACTAGGACTATGGAAACTGGTTTATTCAGCATAGGAAATGGACATGCTATTTATCCGCCACCTTGCCATTTGACACAATTACATTTCCTCAATGCCTGGCTATCCTTACATGTGAATGCATTTGTTCTCGTGAGACATCAATTCTCTGAAGTTTCCCTTTGATATCACTCATTAGCAAAGTGCTTACACTGCACCCCTTTGAAGTAGATCATCCTCTACCCATGCCCACCGCTAGCCAGTCCACCCAAGGACAACTGTGTATGGTTCACATAGAGCTGGTAATTGAGGAGCCAGATTAAAGTCAGAGTCCCAGAGTGAAGCATGACTTCAGAAGAGTCAGCCATGGACCATGGGGCATATCACCGCCCTGGAGACTTATGGTTTAATATGACAGGAAAAATGACAGGTCTTTTGAGTGGCCCATGTCTAAAACAATGAAATAAGTAATCACATAGATAATGTATATTATGCCGAAATTAATACAAATGAATAGCAGATTAGAGACTGAAATGCTCTTCAGAGTCCCTCTTCGGGGTTCCAGCTTCACTGTGGAAAGGAGACAGCCTTGTTCCAGCTCTACAGTTCATGCTAAAATGAGCCCTGGTTGCAGCTATATGGTATGGGAGGGGGTATAAACCAGACTGGTTCCAGCTATATGGTAGGGAAGGGGTCTAAACCAGACTGTACAGTAAGAAACAGTATAATGAGCCAACTTGGTGCCAGTTCTTTCCCAAAAGTGGAAATGCTGTTTACACACACCTTCTAGGTGTGGTCACTGCTGGGAAATCTCAGGCTCCTGGACTGTGGGCCCCATGAACCGGGCTCTCAGTGTAAAAGGCCCAAAAGGGCAGGCTGCCACCCCCGCCTCTTCTCTTCATACTGCGACAAAATTTAAACCTCGCACTCCCTTTCCCTCTCTCTCCCTCCCTCCGCCATGCTGACCATGTCTCACTTTCCGTCTTCGCCCAAACTCTGACTGAATACCTACTCATTTGATCAAGGCCTCCCCCCCCCCCCCCCCTTTATTTTAAATTCTAAATCTTTATCTGACTGGCTGAAATCCGAGGCACAAAAGCAAAGCCCGGTCGCGAAGCGGCGTCCGATGAGAAGAAGTACCCCCTCTTCACTGAGCATGCCAGACCCTTAGCTCAGTTGTTAAAATCAGAACAGAAAAAAAAGAAAAAAGGGAGAAGGAGAAAGAAAGAAAAATGGCGACGCACCACACGTTTCGCTGTCCAACCTAAAATGGCTGACATCACAGCCTCTTACCCAGTGAAGCACCACTATGCCAAACTCCTGCAGGGCCTGGGGGGGCAGCCCGCCCCCTTTCTTTTCTTCTACTTCACTGAAGGGTTTTGCACTGAAATTACAGCTGGGATGTGTGAGTGTGAGTGTGTGTGTATGTGTATGTGTATGTGGGGGGGGGGGGCGGCGGCAAATGCTAAGCACAACACCCACCTCTCATTTTGTGTGCAAATCGGTGGAAATAAATTACCAAGTGAAAGTTTAGCTACAAAAAAATAAATAAATAAAGAATAAAACAAAAATGTGATCAGACGGATTAAAAGTTTCCACAAATGCAAAGCCCTGTCATACCATTGGTTGGGGGAGGGGTGGTTGATCAGGGGTGCCTTCTTGATGTTATTCTGAACTGCTGGGGAAGGGATCTGGTTGGCATTAAATGGCTGGGATTCTGGAAATTCTACTCAGTATCAGCCCATCAGAGTAAAGACTACACTAAAGAAGATGAAATTCCTCAAAACCAACACATGGTGTGTGGACCATGGTAAAGGCCAACTTTGCGAATGAGCTCTAAGACAGGGAATGCTATCCAGTCTATGGGGGCTGTTGCCATGCAGGCAAACAGGTTGGCTGTTGCCATAAACTGCACTGTGTTTGACTCGGGTTCGGAGGAGATGCAGAAGAAAAGGCAAGCACGCCTGGTTCCCTTCCTTTCCCTCAAAAGAGAAGCAGGGAGGTACACGTCCCTGTGCACAGTTAAGTCAGTCAAAATTGAGCACTGCAAATGGTGGGGTGCACAGTTAAGCAAGTTCAAATTAAGCACCCCAAATTGGGGGGGGGGGGGGTGGGTCGGGTGATGGTGTAGCGCACCTTGGGCAGTGGTGCCCACTGGTGGATCCTTCATGGCTGCTTCAAGGGGGGACCGGGTTACCACACATACATGCGTGTTGCACAGTAGTGTTAGTTTGGTTTAGTGCCAAAAGCGATTAGAACAGCTCCGACGTTTTTTTTTTTTTTTTTTAAACATTCACAAAAGGCGGCAACCGGTCTTGGTGAAATGCGTGGAGACTCGGGAAAGCTCTTATTCGGAATTCACATTATGATTCATATTTTTGTAGCAACCGCCAAAATAACCCAGGTAGCCTATAGAAATACTGTAAATTGTCGACATAAATACTTTAAAACGCTACTGGAGGATATCGTTTTTATGACACTGAGTTCTCCGTGTTCACTGTGCATGGCTGAGAGTAAAGCTGCGAATATCCACCCACTTCGGGGAGCTATGTGGTCTCATGAATCTTACCACGGTTTCCCGGAACACAAAATCAAATCAAGCATACCAGATGCTAAAGCTGTGCATCATAAACTTCAGAGATTTTTTGTTTTTTTTTTAGGTATAAAAGAACCAACAAAATCACTGGTCAAGTATACCAACAGAACGCATCACGCAAAGTAAGAGAAGCGTGCGATTTCGAATACGAAGGATCTTAAGACAGCGAAAGTAAAGCCGTTACATTAACTAACGGTTACAACATTAAGTAAAAATGGTCACACCGCACCTTTAGGTTGGTACACGAAATCGCATACCTAGAGAACCAGACGTGGGTTTTTACCAACAGGAGCAGGGCTAGTTAGTTCAGTAATAACCATTCTGTCCCTTATCACCACGCCGTACCAAATATTTCTTAATTTTAAGATCTACTGAACAAAAAAGATCATTAATATACAACTGCGGGGGTGCAGTACTGGTCGGGCCCCTCTGATGTTAAAAAAAGGAAAATTTGTAACCACAAAAATAGCACGAGGTGGTGTGCAACAAAGCAAATAGAACCCTGTGTAAATTCGTGAAACTGTAACAAAACTGGTACATTAACCCTTTCCTGGCAGATTCCACTACTAAGCCACTTGCTTCTGGACTTGTTGGCTAGTCTTGGTGGCACTGTGATATATCCCTAGAACAGGGAAAAGCTACTCGCCTCCCCCAAATTTTTTTTACTCCGCGCCCCCCAACTACTGTCGCCATTTTATACATTGGCGACTTCATGTAAACTGCCCTGTCTGTCTGCTACGTCGTATAGGTAAACAGGATAGGGCAGCTCGCTGGCCAAGTAGCGAAAGCAACTTTGAAAGGGACGCAGTCGCTACACAATGCGGGTACACGGAATGAACAACTAGAAAAGTACGCTTACCTTGTAGATGATCTGTGACCGATACAAAAAATTAAACCATCCACAATAAATATGCATATAAATAACACCACAAAGAAACTCCAATCAATGCCAGTTGCGACCAGAAAGTCGAACCTTTTTCTTCGACTGCGCCGGCTGTACTGGTAAAAACTCGGCAGTGACCACAACCAGTACAATGGCCCCTTTGGTCTTGTTTATGTCGAGTCGACATGACCAGCCGAACGGGAACGGAAAAGATATACGGCGTGCGTATCCAGGACCACGTGATCTAAAGCGTCACCGTCAGTGAAACCTTGTGTGGGTTTGGGACGCGTTTCAGCACTCCCACCAAATCCAGTGTTTATTACTTTCTCTTGTCTTTTTGTTTGTATATTGGGATAGGCTACTGATGGCCATTAGCTTTGAGACGCAGTCAACCTGTGGTTTCACCATACATCTCCAGACGCCACGTTTTGCTATGCTATTGTCTTTGAATGACTGGTCCAGTTTCAAATGCTTATAGTGGTCGTACTGTGGTCATGTCACGGAAACACATCCCAGATGTACACGATTTGACGTCAACGGGGCTCGGGATGGGGGGGGGGGGGGCGTTGTTGTTCCCTTCTGTCTTAAAATGTACGACGTGATGAACACAATAAACGCAGCAATCCAATTTTGACTAAATTATATACATTATTAGGTAAATATTTGCTTATGTGTATTAGGCTATTAATGCATAAATATATAAATGGTAAGTGGTTTGTTTCATAACATCCCCCTTGTCTGTCTCGTTGTTAAAAACTAATGGATGGATGTTTTTAAGACCTCTAGTACTGCATCATTGAAAGCTCTCGACTAAACTAAAGGCAAGTAGGCTACCTCAAAATAATGATGTGTCTTGCCAATAGTTCTGAAATCCTGCACATTCCGTTTCCGATTTGTGCAAGGGGTTTCTCGTTTGATGTATAGGATCTATTTATATGAAGGGAGCTACTTTTACTTGGGCTAGACTGATCATCCTCGAAACAAATGCAGCGCAATTCGAAAATATGATTGACCATCTCACTAGATGTTTTTTAACGCATGTAAATGTTTTAGTTATGGCCAATTCATAACTTTCAGTCGCCTATGGAAAATGAACCATGTGCCATGCACCGGTAGGCCTAAGCTATATGGCGTAACTGTCCCACCAAATGATTCAAATCATGCTGTTGTGATGTCCACAGCATAGCCTACATCACAATGGCATTTCGCAGCAAATAAATTAAGGAGGCTAATGATCACACATTGTGTCCAAGCACATATACAGATGGTTCGTCTGGTTGAGAGGGAGGGTCAATCGGGGTAAGAGATTCCCCACGTTAATGCATAAAACAAAACATTCAATATTTCGACTCAAGGTGGCGCTGTTACATTTGTAATCTCTTTTGTTTCAAGGGCAAGAGTAGTGACCAAATACCAAAGGAATCTAAGACTAACACGTATTATTGGTTGAGAGCACGAACACCTTGCTCTTTGATTGGCTATTAGGCATAAATGAGGTTGGGCCATAGATCATACATGTCTATGGGTTGGTTGGACACCAGCTATCGTCCGTGCATGCACACAATCACGCTCCTATTGGCTGCTACTCTTATGGTAAAATCACTGCGAATATTGTTTCTATAGTTTCAAGAAACAGCTGAAATAACAAGAACAGAAGATTCCGGACAGCGGCCCTGCCACCAATATATTTCAGGTTTTGAAAATGAGATTATGTCAAATTGCCTACTTTGCTGGCTAAATGAAGAATAGTTCAAAACGGAAAGAAGCTTTCGATGTTGAGTGATTTATGCTTTCAAGAGCTATGGTTCATACTTTAAAAAATGTATTTTTACGTATGTACGTATACGATAAAAAAAATCTTATCTAAGTGCTGATCGGATTTGTGGGGGAGTCAAAGATGTCAGCAATGATTACGTTTCCATGCACACAGTATTCCGGTTATTGCTCAAATTCTGGAATGTTCTTTTAAATATTCCTGGTTACATATAGCCGTGCATAGTCAGATTAAATTTTAATCGGCTAGGTAACCTTACCAATTACATTAAAGGTTTTTTTGGCAGATTCAAGGTCTCATCCAGATCGAGCGAGTTACAACAAAGTGCACTGTAACAAGCGTTACCATGTCCTTTAATAAAAAATTTACTAAACAACAGTAAAACCAATAGAATCAATAAAACAAGAAAACGCACAAAATAAATCAGTAAATATCGATAAAATCAAATAAATAGCCAAGTAAAAGTCTTAACCTGCTCCCTGTCAAGCCTGGCCTTCAATGTCATCGGACTCAATTTTAGGCTTTATAACACCAGACTTAATTTACATTAAGCCACACACTTGTACCATTTACATTACTAGTACAGTTTATTCTCACAATTTAAGTATAAATAAAGTGTCATAAATACAAATAATAAAAAATAATGTTAGGTTGCAGTGAAACTGTGTTATCCAGCCTGATTGAAATTGTTAGTCTTCATGGGCTGGTTTCACAGACACAGATTAAGCTCAATCTTGTAATAAATAATATATATACACATAAATAATATATAAATAATGACCTACTGATTAGTCTCACAATAATAGACCAATATAGTATCATAAAGTAACTATAGTATTATAAAATGTTTTCTTTTCAACTGCACTTGTTACATGATCTTGCACTTGATCCATTGGATAGCTAGTACAACCATGTCATTTTAAATAATGGCATATGATTTGTCTGGCTAAAATAAACCACAATAGTATGATTTGCAGTACGATAAAAGAACGTTATCAATACAGATTTTCTTTTAAATGAATTGCACTTCTTACTTAGCTGGTCCATATTAATTCCTTGCTCTCTTTTCTGAAAGAAACCCCTCTCTAGAAAATTGTAGATTGATGGGCAAAATTAGCTAATCTTTTTGCAAAACACAATAAAGTGTCCAAAAAGTGAAGGGGTCTGAATACTTTCTGAAACCACTGTATATACCGAAAAGCAATAAAAACCATAAATATGTCTTTCCGGATAGCAAGTGCGGTAACACAGAAGAAACATTATCCTGCATGACAACACTGTTATCTGCAATGACACAAAATGCATGAAAACAACATTGTAAATGCTTTTCGGGTGTTATTCAGTATAATTCAGGATTTTACAACATACTGCAGCATACCAGTGAGTGAAAAGGGTGAATGAAAACCATTTAAACAAAGATTTACTAACCTTTTACCACAGAGATTTACTAACCTTTTACCACAGAGATTAACTAACTTTTTACCACAGCTTGGGGTTCCTTCAGAAACTTCTGTATGATGCCACTTCCTGTTTAGTGATTTATCAAAATAAAATGTTTTATAAATTTGCCCCAGATAATCTGTTACCTAAAATGACCATGGGATTTAATATTTTCATATTTTGATACACAGACGTATATAATTATGCCCAAGGGAGAGAAGTATGTTTTTATTTTTATTTTTAAATGATTTTTGTAGCCTTTTTGCATTCAGCATGTTGGTGCGGACAAGTAATCCCATATGACATTTTTCCAATTTTAAGTGTAACAGTTTCTTAAAGGTACAATAGGTAAGATTTTTATGTTAAAACATTGTAAATCCCTTCCTATCATTGAAAAAGTCTCACTGACATGATGCTTTGGTGCAAAAAAGACCCATAGTCAAACACTGCAGCCTCCATGAACTGGCTTCATGCGCTAATGAGCTGCTCTCATGGAATCCATGTGAAATGGACGTTTGGAACCACCAACACTCTTCCTAGAGTTGGACGTCCGGCCAAACTGAGTAATCATGTAAGAAGGGCCTTGGTCAAGGAGGTGACCAAGAAGCCAAAGGCCACTCTAGCAGAGCTTTGGAAGTCCTGAGAGATAGGAGAAACTGCTTCACTTTGTGATTATAGATTATTGAGTGTGGATTGATGGGCAAAAACGGATTGAAATTAACATTACATGAGCTGAGCTGTTTGGTCTCAGATTATCTATCCAAGCCTAACATTTGGAAAAGGCACAAATCTGTATTTAAGATAAAAGAGAATCAAGGGGGCTATACTTAAATGTCTTTCATTAGCTTGACACACATATTACAGCTTAGAACAAAGGACCACCTCCACATTTGGCTGAAATATTTGCATTTTATTTTTTTGCTACATGGATTTGAACATTTTTATTGAAGTGATGCCTCAATAAATGCATTAAGATATGCATCTTGGACTTGCTTAGTTTTCTTAAATTAATCCTAAATTCATTGAACAGACTCCTCTGAATGAGCACCTTTTTAGTAATATTTTCACTGCTTGTATGTACAGTGCTGCGAGAAATTATTTGCCCCTTCCTGATTTCTTCTATTATTTCAGATCTTTAGACAAAATGTAATATTTAAATTACTATTTTGCTTACAGTACTGTGCAGAAATTTGGGCACCCCTTTAATTATCTCAATATTTAATTAATATCTAATTGAACATAAGTGAACCTGACTTCTAAATGGTACAACGTTAAACATCACACATTTCTTCAAATGTACTTTTTTTCAAGATTACTTATTTACATTTTTTACAGTTTCAAAATAATGGTACCTCATGGTTGATTTCGAGGGATGCTTTGGATCATTGTTTTGCTGGAATATCCAACCTCTCTTCAACTTCAATGTCTGAACTGACCTTTGAGTATTAGCCTCTAGAATTTCTTGATATTTGGTGGAATCCATTCTTCCTTCCACTCGCACAATTTTGATGGTTCTGTCCCGCCTGGACTACTGCAATTCCCTCTTGGCTGGCGTCCGCCATCAGACCCCTCGAACTTATCCAGAATGCAGCAGCTCGTCTGGTCTTCAACCTTCCCAAATACTCACACGTCACCCCCCTGCTTACTTCCCTCCAAATTCAAAACGTTGGTGCTAGCCTTCCAAGCAGTTAAGGGGTCTTCCCCAGCTTACCTACAAAAAATCATCAGAACCTACACCCCTGCCAGACCTCTTCGTTCAGCCTCCACAGGCCGCTTGACACCTCCCCCTCTCTGAACCTCCACCTCACGCTCACGACTACTGTCTGTTCTGGCTCCACGGTGGTGGAACGAACTCCCCGTTGAGGTCAGAACTGTACAATCTCTCCCCACCTTCAAGCGCAAACTGAAGACGCACCTCTTCAAGCAGCACCTCTCCTCATCCCTCCCTACCTCCCTGTGATCCTTAATTGTTGTCTTTGTGATTTACGTAGTGTTTCGGTATTTTTAGTTGGCTAGGTAAGCAGTATTTGGATAGATAAGTTTGGTCACTTTTGCTTTGTTTGTTTGTTTATTTGTTGAAAAAAAAAAAGAAAAAAAAAAAGCCCCTGGTCCTTATCTTTGTTGTACGGGTAGCAATTGAAATTGTACTTCCCTCTAGGGTCTTTCAGCGCACTTATCCCTTGTTATGGGTATGCACTTTGTTGTACGTCGCTCTGCATAAGAGCGTCTGCCAAATGCCAATAATGTAATGTAATGTAATATTGTGCCCCCAGCTGCCACACAACCCCAAAGCATAATGGATCCACCTCCATGCTTCACAGTTGGCAAGGTGTTCTTCTCTTCAAATACCTTCTTTGGTGGTGGCCAGAAAGCTTTGGTTTCATCCGTCCAAAGCATATTGTTCCAAAAGGCTTCAGACTGTGTTTTCTTTCGTATACATTAGACGTTTAATTTTGTGTTGAGTTCGTTCTTTCTGGCAACTCTGCCATGTAGGTTTTTCTTGTTTAAAGTGCATTGTATTGTTGTCCTGTGAACAGCTAGACCTGTGTTTGCTACTCATTTTGCAGCTCTTTTGCAGTGATGTGTGGGTTCTTCTGAACATTTCTCACCAGGTCTCGGGCCATTCTATCTGAAATGTATCTTCCATTTTTTCTGACAGTGTAAATTTGAGAGTTTTTGTAGCCTTCTCCTTCTTGGTGGAAATGAACCATCTTCATTCTGAAATCCTTGGACAACTGTTTAGAGGAACCCATGGTTGTTAACACCAGACAGAACAGCCACAGCTGGATACTTTAGAAGGCATGGAGTTACTTCAGAATAAAAAGTTCAGCCCTGGGATTATACTCACCTGATTCATTGAAGCTCTAATGAGTAAATCACCTGGGTCTGGGCCTTAGTAAACTTTCACATTACTGTGGAGGAATTTCAGCCCACTTCTCTTAGCAGTACTGCATTAAATCAGACAAACGTTTTCAAGCAAGAACTGCTTTTAATGCCCTACCATCGGATTTGGATGTGTAGGGTTTTTTATTATTTCTGCTAAAGGTGTTGCAATCAATTATTAGGGGGCTATTACTTTTTCCCCAGGGGTAAATAACCTTTTTCATGAAAGAAATGAAATGGCAAATTAAGAAATTTGTTTTTGTGTTTAACGAGATTCCCTTCAAATAATTATTAAATGTTCTTGAAAGATCTGAAACCTGTATAATACATAACGTAATCTAATTATGAGTGGTTGTGCGGTGGATTAATATACAAGTGAACACCTTACTATTAACTAAACAATGGCCTAAAGAAATAAGGCACTGCTGTTGTTATTTTTTATACAGGAATGAACGTACCCTGGGGCACTCTCACACATCCAGAATAAGCTATACAATTGAACCGCATGGCAATGACATAAATGTATTTTTTTACACAAACTATTCAATAGCAGATTTATGTATTTTCAGGGAACATAATTATAAACTACCGTTTCTGTAAATGGTCAAACATATTCATATTCCTCTTTTGATCTCAAATCCAAATGCCTTATGTAAAACAACAAATGCATTCTACCGTTTCCATACCTTTCTGTATATGGCTAGATATGTTAGCAATGTTATAGGCCTAGCTTCATCTATATCTTATCATTATAACCATTAGAGATCCATTGTAACCATTCAAATTTCAACTCCACGCAGACAACTTGCACATGAACTCGTAGGCGTGAGAGCGGAAAATGAATGATAACATCACAGGTATAGGGAGAACAAAAAAAACGGTTTAAAACATTATTGCGTCACCTAACGCCTTACCTGAGTTTTGAGCATACGTTAAACTGAATTTATTTATTTATTTTCGGGAAAGCCAACCTACCGGTCTGCGGAAAAATGAAGGAGGGGCCCTGGTTTGTTTGCCTCCAAATTCAAACTGTGGCCCAATAAGCGTCTCTGGTGTGCGGGCAGGGCGGTCGCAGGCGTGACAGATCCTTCCCTGTCAACCAATACGGAATAGACGTGGGACGCTGCTGGGTGAGACGCAAAATACAAATGCGATAGTTAGCTGCTTTTTAAAAAAGTACGTTGTCCGGATTCAGAACCAGGATATTCCTGTGGCGTGAGGGACGTGTCTTGCGGTGCAATGGCTTTATCCCAGTGCTTGGATGATTCTCCGGGGTTGAGGCCGTTTATGCGTGGTAACATTAACATTCAGGAGCTGTACAACGAACGGCACCGGCTTGCTTTGGAGGAGCTGGTCGCGGGTGGGGTAAACGCTTACTCGGATTTCTTAAAAAAGGAGAAGATACCCAATTTTCTGTCCGACGAGGAAATCCAAGGAATCAGCAGCGCTGCGGTAGTGCCGCGATGCGGGTCTCTGGCAGGGGAGGATACGGGATTGGAACACTCCATGACTAGCTCGATGGATTGCTCCTCCGTCACTTACTTCCCCGAGGTGTCGGACGTTGAGCCCCCGCTTCTGGAAATCGGCTGGCCGGCATTCACCACAGGTTCTTACCGGGGAGTCACCAGGGTTGTCGCCCACTTTCAACCCAGCTACGGCGAGAGCATCTACAGCTGCAAAGAAGCTGCGAGAAGAATGATCAAAAGCGCAAAAGAGGTACGCTCTTGGAAGATATTGAATAATACTACATTTTACTTTATTTTATTGTATATAAGTACATTCTGATGCCGGCTCTGTCCCTGACACCCAGCCCCGTCTGCCCGTCCTGCATTAATTTAATAATTTATGGTGGGCTACCCAATTTGTCTAGAAAAGGAATGTGAATACTGTCTGTGTGCGTACGCAGACATTGCACAAACCTTTAAAATCAATCCATGACGTGGTGAACATGCTAGACTATATCACGTAGGTCTACATATCCGAAAGTAAGACCTAATTATTTCCATTTCAGATTGATACAGATTAACGTTAATGGATGTGTATGTTGTAACGTAATCGTTAGATGGCTTATAACTGTGGTTGTAGGCAAACACTGTCTGATCCAACCGAAAAGATACAATAAAGCTTACATTATTTTAAAATCATGGAAACTGTCTAGCTATACATTCAAATCCTATTTGAAAGGACAGTGTTCATACACGCAGCCATACGACTCCTGCAGCCCTTGACAGAATTTTCGTCGATGAGTCAGCTGAATATGTCAATCTTATTGTTTCCTATCGAAGAACACGCCCCATTGCCTGAAAGTAATCCAAGGTATATGAAACTCCCCGAGGGTGTGTTTTGCTTGTGCTCACATGCAAGTATCTTCAACTGAGTGCCCTCACCTGCCTCTACCAGGGATGAGGGGTCCGGGAACCAGGACAGTCCGTAACAGTGACCCCATTACATGACTTTGACAAATTAATGTGTTGCAAAGAAATATAGGCTGTCATAACTCCGATACGTTTCAAGACCCTCATTGCCTGTGAGTCGCGATGCTACAGTAAGTAACCCCAGGAATGGCAAGAGTGTAAGGTGGTTTTGAGGTAGAAAATAAAGCCTCGAGCGACTGAAACTATCCATAAACTCGCACCAGCACGCTGTACATTTCTCCGATATAATAGGCATTCAAAGGCTGTAATTCATCCTAACTCTAAAATATGCTGTGGTTCACCACGCATGTGTCAGTGATGGGACTGTACTTGCATCTGATTTAATTTATGAGATATTATATCTGGCCAGCGCTTGCTCTTAGATTTACTGTTTTACACAGCTAATCGTGTGTCAATTTACCCATATGCAAAAGGTTTGTAAAAATCATATATGTTGATTTAATATGTTTTACTAAATGAAATGTGTAGAAAGCATGCATTTCTGTACATGCATATGGCCCCTTGGTTATATTAAAACTGTGTGACAGGAAGGTCGTGCTGAATATGATAGATATTTTTAAAGATTTCATTTGATGGTGTCAACAAATTGTGATGCCCTCACATCCTGTAATCACTGAAGGCTGCCTCTGCATCGGTCTAACCTACAGGAATTGTGTTGGTTTTTAAAACATTTAAAGTAATTTGTTCTGGGAAATGTTTGCAGGTGATTGCTGTGGTGACTGACTCCCTCACAGACCTGGATATCTTCAGGGACCTGCAGGAGGCCTGTACCCAGCGCAGGGTTCCCGTGTACATCCTGCTGGACCAATCCTGTGTCCCCTCCTTCCTGCAGATGTGCCAGCACCTCAACCTGCCCCTGGATGAACTACGGGTATGGGTCAGCTCACCTGTACCTGCCTAGTGTCTACACTCACCTGTACTCCCTTGGCCTCAAATCTACTGGCCTACGGTTATCTGTACTTGTCTATGCTCTTCTGTACTAGAGGGCGGCCTGTAGCGTAGTGCTTAAGGTACATGACTGGGACCTGCAAGGTCGGTGGTTTGATCCCCGCTGTAGCCGCACCGCCGTCGGGACCTTAAGCGAGGCCCTTAACCCTGCATTGCTCTAATCAATCTGGATAAGAGAATCAATCTAGATTCCATTCCAAATTCCATTAACGTATACATTCCATTCAACTTTCATGCAACTTTCAGACAACTTGCTTCTCAGTAAATGAGATGAGATGAGAAGAAGTAGATGGATTAATACAATCAGCATCCTCAGTGTTGGTGATGACTGAAATTATGATGATATGGAGGGTAACCCATTTTTGCAAATACAAATGGTAGTGCAGCCTGTAGTGTAGTGGTTAAGGTACATGACTGGGACCCGCAAGGTCGGTGGTTCGATCCCCGGTGTAGCCACAATAAGAAAATAACAATTAGATCTGCACAATAATCCTTAACCCTGCATTGCTCCAGGGGAGGATTGTGTGGGAACCTGTGTGAGAAAGGGCATGAGAAGAGGGATTGATCACCTTGCCTCATTTATGTGTTGTTGGCTCAAAGCCCCGGGGTGCTTCAACTCTGTCATTTTTCTGAAGTTCGCTGGGAAAAGATTATTTGTGTATGTGACTGTCCCTCTTTGTTAGTCTGGTTTGAATTACACCTGGGCCCAGTATTTCAAAACTTTTAAATCTAGATCAGAATTATTTCGAAATCCCTTTTTTTTGCTATCCCGGATCAAATAGATTTTGTAGGTTTTGTTCCGTTTTTTAAAATAATTTCCAGATCATCCAGATACCAAAAGATCGGGATTACATAATTTACATTTGCAGTTTTTGGATATGTCTATCTGTTGAGTGAAATAATTCATTTCATTCAGATGAACATACATGAGTGGACATGTTGGAAAATGTGTAATTCTCTTTGCATATTCGGCATATTCATCTGCATTAGTACACAATACATAGGCAAAAGTCAGTTCAAAATGAATTCTCACTGAGTAATGAGAACAATTCCAGACACAAAAAAAGAACTTCTGAACACAACTATTTTGAGAGCATAATGTTTTTACTGATCAAAAGACCCTAGTTTAGATAATGGTGTCTCATTGCTGGATGCTGGTGTCACATTTTTTAAGGAATAACCATGAAATTCATATTTTTAATCTAATCCTAGAATTAGATTAGAATTAGAATAAAATATTGCAGAAATCCTGTCCAAAAATGTGAAATCCTGGGCCCTGGTGTGGGAATGCACCTGTAATTTAACGATGAATGTCTCTGCTGCAGCAAATGCGTGTGCGCACCATAACCGGGGCCACCTACTTCCTGCGCTCTGGAGCCAGGATCACGGGGAAGGTGCACGAGCGCTTCATGCTTATTGACGGAAACCGCGTGGCCACAGGCTCGTACAGGTACGCAAAATCAGAAAATAACTGATTCATTTACTCTGCCAGACCTTACACCTGCAAAATGTGTACACAGGACCGCTTCTTGGCCACCAAGTTGTGCTCGTTAGCTGAGGTTTCCCTTAGGATAACGCACAATGAAGGGATTTAGCTTGTAGCCCAGCATTCCCAAAATGGAGGGTTAGGGACCCTGTGGTGGCTGAGACTGGGTTAATTCACACACTTTACAGGGAGCCCTGGCTTAAACCCCTACGAGGGCAAGCCTAAGGCAACAGTGGCAAGGACAAGCTCCCTACTTTTACTATATACATACGTTATGTTCATTCCATCTCATTCATTTAGCTGCACATGGTGCTTTCTAGTCTTCAGGTAAGCCATGAGCTGAAATGGGCCGAATGGCCTGTTCTGGTGTTTGTAAAAGGTTCTTGTAAACCTTAAATGTTGAAAAAATAAATAAATAAATAAAAACTATTTTAAAACCACGTGGTCACGCTGCATCTCTCTTTCTTTTAGGTTCAACTGGACGGACGGTAAGCTGAACAGCAGCAATCTGATCGAGATGTCCGGCCAGGTCACGGAGCACTTCGACGAGGAGTTCCGCATCCTGTACGCGCAGTCGCTGCCCATCAACGCGCGGCCTGCCCCCAGAAGCGCCCGGAACAGCGGCATCTACGAGCACCTCCTTCTCAAGCCTCCTGCCGCAGCTCCGTCCTCTCCGGCCTGCGCCGCCCCCTTGGAGCTGGAACCCGAGCTCAGCAGGATGACCAGCACTCCCAACCGGGAGCAGGGGCCCGGCGGGGGGCCGGGGGAGCGCAGCCGGAAGAGCAGCGCGCTGTCCGACTCCTCCACGCTCGGCGAGGACTGGATGGAGCAGGAGCACGTGAGGGAGGTGGTCGTTAGTGGGATCCCCGCTGCCGCGCCCACGGACGCTCCCATAGTCATGTTCCCGGAGGGCGAGGGGCCTCCTGCTTCGTCTGTCCCGGCCCCTGCCTCCTGCCACACCTCCACGCAGACCTGCACCCACATGGCAGACCACTGCGTGCAGACCGACCCGGAGGCTCCGCCCAAACGCCCCCGCCTGACCGCCCTCTCTCCCGGCGCCGTCGCCCGGAGCGACGCCGGCCCCGCCCCCGACGCCCAGCCCCGTCTGCCCGTCCTGCAGCCCCCGCCCCCCGACGGGAACCTGCGCGACTGCTTCCGCAAGCTCACCAAGGAGCGGCAGTACCACTACTCCTCCATCCGCACCAAACTGGACCACATGGTGGCGCTGCTGTCCCACCGCCGCGAGCTGGTGGACCTCACCAACCTGGCGCTCAGCCCGCGCCTGCACCGCGCCCGCAAGGGCCAGCTGCCGGACCGCTCGGCCAACCCACACGGCACCGAGAACCCACTCGTCAACCCCTGGGGCCGCCAACGTTGCCTGCAGTGAGGGCCCTGCGCGGGCCTTGTGCGTGTCTGAAATGCGTGTCTGAAATGCCACTGCTCTTTACATGCTGGTGATATTTGCAAAATGCCCCTGCAGAGAATACTCAACCAAAGTGTCAGTAACCGTATAAAATAGGATTTTGAATATTGGGTGATGGTAGATGTTTCTAGAAAAATATATATATGTGCAGGCATTTTACTGGTGTTTAAAGGGTTAAAACATTTCCAAAAAAATTTTTTGATCCCGGTCTGGATGGATCCCCATCAGGTCCGTGTTTAGCTGCTGTTGAGTCATTCACTAGTGCCTCGTGTGACCTGGAATACTGTGCTGTAGTTACTGTTAGCTTTCTCCCTCTGCCTCCTCCCACATGTGGCTGTTGTTTGAAGGTATATGATTGCACTGCAGCTCTGCCTTCCTGCTTTTACACCATGTTTGTGCTGTGCACTTTACTGAAACACAACTCTTTTGGCCTGGGGGCTACAAACAGGCTATTTAACCCTAAGAACAAGGTGAGAAAGCAAATATATGTGTATATTTTTGTGTGTGTTTTGTTTTGTTTCATTGTTTTATTCAAACTTGCCCTGGGTTTTATTCCTTAATTCTCATTTCTGTATTCTGTAAATATAAGAGTTTGGCAAGAGAACAGAAAACGCAAACATGTACGAACGGTCCTAAAATAGCAATGCTGTTTTGTTAAATCTGGCATGTATGTACTTGTCAACTCTGTACTGTGTATGGTGCTTTATATTTTTGCTTCCTTTCTCTCCGTCTGCAAAGCTGGCTCTGTCCTGAGATGCTGTGCTCTACATGTAGATGTTGGAATATACAGAATTATTTTGTCACACTACAAAATTATGAACTTTTTGGTAGTGGTGAGAGATTGCAGGCTTCAGAGATAATTTATTTGTCACGTTTAACATCAGGTTTTTATTTTATTTATGGGGACCTCAATCAGAATTTGTGAATTGAAATGTCATGTCTCATATCTCAGCAGGGAGATGTGATCACTCCTTGCTTGAAAAAACTGTGATAAAAGGGATAATAAAATGGGTGAGTAATGACCAGGCTGTTCAGGAATCATTTAACAAAATATTTGCAAAAGGACAGTGTGTCAAGGTGGTGGGGCCCCTCACAAAACAACTGGAAACAAGGTAAGGTGAATAATGCACATTCAGCAGGACAATCAGCCTGTTAGTTTGAGTAGTTTATCGTCTGTATATATATTTTGACCCAGGATATATTTACTGATGTAGGTTTGGCTATCATGAGTGTATACAAGTTGCCATCAAAATGTAACTTGCAGTTCTTGCAGTTACAACTTGAGGCTGTGATAAGCGCAGAACAACCAGCTTTCAGATTGTAACCACATGGGAGAGTCATGACTTTAACTTCCACAAGGTGGTGATAATGTTCTTCTGTACTGGCTGTGAGTCATACACTCAGTGAGCACTTTTAGGTATTTATTAGTACTTTATTAGGTTTTTATTAGTCTTATTTTTTTATACTTGTGCTGCTGTAGCCTATTCACTTAGAGGTTTGATGCACTGTGTGTTCAGAGATGCTCTTCTGCATATCACTGCTGTAATGTGTGGTTATTTGCTTTACTCTCACCTTCCTGTCAGCTTTGACCAGTCTCTGACCCTTCTCTGACCTCTCTCATTAACAGGGCATTTCTGCCCACTGAACTGCTGCTCACTGGAAACAACCTTTCCACGGTCAAAAGCACTTTGATAACTTTTCTTCCCCATTCTGACATTTGGTCTGAAAAACAGCTGAACCTCTTGACCATGTCTACATGCTTTTATGCATTTAGTCGCTGCCACATGATTGGCTGATGAAATATTTGCATTAACAAGCTCGTGTACAGGTCTACCTAATAAAGTGCTCACTGAGTGTAGTTCCCAGTGAGTCTGAATCTGTGGCCCTGTCTGAAACTGCCTACTTGCCTACGATAAAGTATATACTGATGAGCCAAAACATTATGGCCACCTGTCTAACTTGACTATTGGTCTCCCATGTGGCACCAAAACAGATCTGACCCACTGAGGAATTAACTCTACAACACCTCTGATTGGTGCCCTGTGATATCCAACCAAAAACGTTAGCAGCAGATCCTTTAAGTCCTGTAGGTTGCAAGGTGGAGCCGCCCTGGATCAGACTTGTTCCAGCACATTCCGACAGATGATCGATCGGATTGAGATCTGGAGAATTTGGATGCCAGCGCAACACCATTCTCAAACAATTTGTGCAATGTGGCAGGGCCCATTAACCTGCTGAAAGGGGCCACTGCTGTCGGGGAACACCGTTGCCAGGAAGGGGTGTACCTGGTCCTAAACAATGTTTAGGTAGATGGCACATGTCAAATTGATGTCCATTTAAATGCCCAGACCCAGGGTTTCCTAGCAGAACATTCCCCAGAGCATCACACTCCCTCCACCGGCTTGACTTCATAGTGCATCCTGGTGCCATCTCCTTCCCAGGTAAAAGGTGAACACGTATCCAGCCATCCACATGATGTAAAAGAAAATGGAGCTCATCTGACCGGGCAAACTTCTTACATTGTCCATGGTCCAGTTCTGATGCTCATGCCCATTGTAAGTGCTTTCGACAGTGGACAGGGGTCAGCATGGGCACTGACTGGCCTGTGGATATGCAGCCCCATTGGCTGTAGGGTGCTATACACTGTGTGTTGTGATGCATTCCTCCTGTAACCATCATTAAAATGTTCTGTGAATTGTGCCACAGTAGCCCTTCTGTCAGTTCGGACCAGATGCGTGAGGGCAACAAAGAGCCTTGGGTACATTGACTATGATAAGCAATGGTTTGCTTGCCGTCTTATATTTCCGAGACATGAGATGATTTAAACCAGGCAAAACATCGGCTAATCATTTCAACTCCAGCCTTTATTAGCTAGCAAATGTTAGTAAATTACCCTAGACATGGCTTCACTAAAGCAAAGATACACTAATAGTTTTGCTCCACTAGCCACCTTCTGCATTTATACAGCATGCCTTGTGTTTTGAACCCAGTCATTGTACCATGTATCTTTTACCAAAGCTAACAATCCTGTTATGTTTAGGGTCAATTTGACCACTCAGCTTATGACCTCGCTTAAAAATCAGTTAACCCTTATATTGATACTGTATGATTAAAATGAATTATATAAATATAATTTTCTCATCAAATTAAAGAAGCACACTGGACACTTGGAGCTCAGAGACCTGGACTCTCCCCCTCTGTATTTGCCTGGTGTTAGTGAAGCTTGGACTTGCTTAACTAAACATTCCACCATGGGCAAAAAGCCTAGGAACGTATAACCAGACTTGATGCCTTCCTTGTTTCCGCCTTCTAGAGCACCAGAGAGGACTGCCCAATCACAGAACATTATCCATGTTGCAACTACACCACGCAACCAACCAAGACTGCAGTCCCCCCTTCCCATCTTCTGTCTACCCTTCACTCCCAAATATTTTTTTGTTTTGTAAGTCACATGTGCCCTTTGTTAATGCTATCTATTGCTCAATGCCTCTCCCCAGGTCCAGGTAGCCTCAGCCAGCAGAGGGCAGTCTCTGCCCAGCTTTCCTAGTACTGCGAGCACATGATTTCCTGTTGATCTGTGGGCTTTTCCTGAGATGAACCTGGTATTTCTTTAAAAAAAAAACCTTTGTGAGAAAAACAAAATCCTGAAGTTGAAAAAATGGGGTCATCCAAAAGTTATGTTTCCCAAATACTGCGTACACCCAAAAGCAGAAAAATACATCATCCAGTGTCTTTCATCTATCATCATCATCAGACACTGAAAGGGAGAAGGAGTAACATGATGTCTGTGAGTTTTCTTGGAAAAGGGTTTCTTGGATTCTGTTTATTTTATGAGTAAGGTGATGTGTGATTTTTTTGTTCCAGCAGAGGCAGAGAAGAGACTATGCTAGTTCGTGGTAAAGAGGCAGTATTCTGTGCTATTCTATGAATAGTTTTTTATTGATGCTGGAATACTTAACTGCAGCATCAGCAGCACTCCCCTCCCCCCATATCTCACACTCCAACTTTTAATTCCTCCCTTTTCCTTGGCTGTGTCCGAAATGGCTCACTATTCACTAATTACTCATCCTTATCTAGTGAAATGTCCATATAGCGCACTAATTAAAGTGAATTCGGACAGCAGACGTCATGTTTTGCAATCGATCAACGTCATCACGTGCATAATAGCCGCAAAACCACAAACATACGATATAGCCGGTTCTTAAAACATGACTCCCAAGATATTAAACCTAATTTTTCTCTTGCGATGCCCATTCAAGATGCAGCTCACTTAACCTTAGCTTATTTTATGTCAGGGACAAATAAAATAACACATTGTTAGTGAGTAAACATCTACGACACAGCCCTCTACACATTTGTATCCGAAAATTGAACAGAACACGGGTTTACAAGAATACTGTTGGCGCTTTTAGTAGATAGATATAGCCTACTCGTTCGTTAAAGTCAATTATAAGACATTATAGCGTTTTAGCTAACTAACAAACAATGCCACTTATTGGACAAACGGGGTTTTGGATTATTGAATAATGAATACAGTATATTAGGGTAGTTGTAGGCTACTTTATTATAATGCTCAATGGAAACGCAGATCTTTCATTTGAATTGCTCCGGCCCCATCGTCACTCACAGCTTATAAAGAGAATGAAAAAAGGTTTGTGAGTTAGGGAAAATGCTGGTCGCAAAGCATTGTGGTTCGTATCCACCTTCCTCGTGATTACTTTATTTGACGGTGCATTGTGGGATATTTCTAGTGCCCTCAAAATGTTGAAATTCGGACATTAAAACAAGATTGTTGACGGCCAATCTAGTTTACTAGTTCTTGAATAGTGTCCCATTTCGGACACAGCCATACTGTAGGAGAGCTAGGGGGAATGTAAGTGTGTGTGTGGCAAGTCAATCACTGTTTGTGTGCGTGTGAGATTCATCAATTTAAAAATTGATCAGCGATCAAGTGATTTGTCTAGTTTACAGATCAGTTGGTTGGCGGATTGTTTTATTAATTCATTGCATGACAGATTTTAACCAGTCGACAAGTCATCGTGGCATGATTTCATACACTCTGGGACAGAGCACATTGACCAGTTTCTTTCTTTTTTTCTTCCTTTTTTTTTTTGCTAATGGTAACCACATGTAGCTGGGCTACCAGAGTGAGAACAGGAAAACCCATATGGCTGTTCTTGAAACTAGGCTGCTGTAGTTACAATAGTCTCAGCTGTGGGGAAAATGTAGTAAAACTGTAAACATAAACAGAATTGCCTTCTCATGGAGGGAAACAAAATAAATGAATTAGGTGGTTACTTCTTCATGGCAGCATATCTTCAAGAGAGAATATAAAAAATGAACCCCACAGCCTACTGTACATGTCATCCATCTTGCAATGCATGTCTTTGCCAGACTCCTGCTAAGTGCAGTTGTTTGAAATGAATAGATGGGTAGAGCTTGGCAGCCAGCATTTAGCTCAGATATTGATTATGTTTTGTCAGAAAAGTTTGAAATGGGAGCCATTAAAAGTGCAAATTATCGATGACAGCACTTATGATACACTTGAAATATCCTCCTGGTTCTCTGAATGTTACAGTAATGTGCTACTTGCCTTAACCATTAACCATAGTCTGTGGTTGGTATTCACTGAGTGAACATGTACACATCTGTAAGCACACACCCACACACACACCATGGGTCTCTTGCAAGAACCGCACATATTAAATGATTTGTTCTTAAATCGTTTAATCTCCTAAAACAAGTGATTTAAGAGAACTTGGCGCATCCATTAATTTTCTCATTTATATTTTTTTCTTAGGTAGGAACAACTGACCTGTCATACTGTATGTCATGTAAACAAGAGCCTTGCAGTGCATGTCAGCACAGCTCACCTGGCACACAGAACTCAAATCAAACTTCAAACTAGGCATTGCAGATACAATATGAACCAAGATTTAGCAACTGCAATGTTTTCAGAAACTTATTTTAGTGGACTGTTTATGAGAAAAAAGACAAAGTTTATCAATGGTAATAATGGTTATTATGTTTTGCCAAAAACAAAGGAACCGCATTCTACCAAGTCAGGTATCAGTTGTCCCTTGTTCTTGTTAATACAATTGGCCATCTATCCAACAGAACCCACCAACAGTACCGTATATACTGTATCCTAACAGACATCTTCATTTAGGACAATTGTCTGAAGTTAGGTGCATTTTTTTAATATGACGGGGCACACTGATATGAGCCCTTAGTTCGAAAAAAGACACATTTTTGATAAGGATACGGAAATGTTCTTGCATGAGGCCCAATGTGTGTCAACAACAGCACGCAACAGGCAACTGTTTTTAATGACGTATGTATGATTCACCTCCCAGGTGGCTTCAGAGCTCACGGACTTACTGGCAATGAGTAAACGAGTAAAAAGAAAAAAGAAAAGATTCAACATAGTGGTAAACTGTCATTGTCATTATACAGTACCCTTGATCAATGGAATTTACCTGAATTGCTTCAGTAAAAACCAGTTGTAACATAACATATGCAGCTGTAAAAGCGTGTGGTCAGAAAAGCTAAGTTGCACACAGCCAACTGCATCAGGAGCTTTATCGACGCCCGCTTTAACTGCGATGAAGACTAGAATTGTAATTTTGCCCACTTATAGTATATCTCGAAGAATTAACTGCCTGTAGGAGTATCTGAAAAATTATGTATATTGCATCTATGTCATATGTAACAGCGTAATGTGACGCAGTGTAACGTTCAGTGTAACTCTAAGTGTTCAGGGTTCATATGATCCCATGCTTTTCTGCCATAAAAATGCTCTATAAGTCTCTAAGAGCAATGCTACAGAACAGCCGAGGTCTGGGGGGAATAGGCGCGGCCATCGGAGTGCATATTCTGGGAAATGGGGAAGTTTCAGTGTGAGCAGGATGTGGGTTTGCTGTTTTCAGGGAGTCCTCTCCCCAAATATTGGCATATCACTCACTCAGATCACCAATGGTTACTCACGATCTCGTGATCTGTAAATGATATCCAGAGAGGACCCGTGGTGTAAGCCGACTTGTTTTTCTCAGAGCTGTAATTATCCTGCTATTTTATTTTTGTCATTGTAGTATGTTTTTCATTTTGTTCTGGTTGTGCACCTGGTGAATGTCAGCACAGTTTGGAAGGCCAAGTCTGTGACTGTCTATGAGATATAGCCCATAGCCCCCCTCAGACATCTGGCAGTAATTTGGGGGCGGAGAATGTGTGGTTTTCACGCACAAATCTGGCTCAGGACAGATGATCCCAGAGCGGCTGTCTGAGGAGGCAGCACGCGACAACATTTCAGGAAGATCAGCCGGTTTCAGCCAGGGGAGTGCTGTTTAGCTGGGTTTAGGCAGTGGGGGTAGCACAGGGAGTTTAGCGCAGTGGAGTTATGATAGAGCGATGTGTGTGTGTGTGTGTGTGTGTGTGTGCTCGTGAGAGTGCTTAGCACAGTGAGTATAGGGTTAATGGAGTGGGGGTAGCACAGTGAGTTTAGCGCAGTGGAGTTATGACGGATAGATGTGTGTGTGTGTGTGTGCGTGAGAGTGCTTAGCGCAGTGAGTATAGGGTTAATGCAGTGGGGGTAGCACAGTGAGTTTAGCGCAGTGGAGTTATGATAGAGAGATGTGTGTGTGTGTGTGCGTGAGAGTGCTTAGCACAGTGAGTATAGGGTTAATGGAGTGGGGGTAGCACAGTGAGTTTAGCGCAGTGGAGTTATGACGGAGAGATGTGTGTGTGTGTGTGTGTGTGTGTATGCGCTCGTGAGAGTGCTTAGCACAGTGAGTATAGGGTTAATGCAGTGGGGGTAGCACAGTGAGTTTAGCGCAGTGGAGTTATGATAGAGAGATGTGTGTGTGTGAGAGAGTGCTTAGCGCAGTGAGTATAGGGTTAATGCAGTGGGGGTAGCACAGTGGACCGTGTACAGTAGGGTTTGGCATAGTTTATTACCCTGGTATTGTTAGCACAGTGAGGTCAGGGCTGTGAGTTTAGCACAGTGGAGTTATCACACAGATATTTGTGTGTGTGTGTGTGTGTGTGTGTGTGTGTGTGTGTGTTTGCCCAGGAGCGTAGCTAGGAATTCTGGGCCCCCTGAAAGAATATTGCTCTGGGCCCCCTGCTTGAGTTTTTGTGTTGCCCCCTAGCTGTGGGCCCCCAGAATCATCACCACCTTTCCCCATTTGGATATGTGTGTGTGTGTGTGTGTATGTGTGTGTGTGTGTGAGAGCGCAAGAGAGAGAGAGAAAGAGAGAGAGTGCTTATGTATCTTTGAGTTAAATTTTGCATTACTCTACTAAATCTTGCAAATTAAGTTTTGCATTAACATAAAATGTATCAGACTTGCTATAAAACTGAAAAATATCACAGAGCCACTCTGCTAATAAAAACAGGTTCAACTTGGGTAACGCATAGGCCTCTCTTGACCCCAAGCTAAATAACGGCCAGGGCTGTCACACACCCCCTCCCAAAACGCTCAGCCATCTCATGAAACTTAATGAGGAGAACGCTGCCCTCACATCCCAGTCTGATGCCTAGGAATCTGATCTGGATTTGGCCTGAGGAGAACTCCGCAAAACACACCTGATGTTTTTCCATGTTGAAAATGCAGGATGAGCCTAAGAGAGGGAAGAGAAAGGAAGAGGGAGTGGATGGCAGAGTAGAGGGAAAACAGGGGACAGAAAATGAAGGGCAGAGAAAGGGAGAGAGAAGGTAACGTGAAAAGAAGTTTGTGGGCCTTCTGAATGTTTCAGTCAGCAAAGGCACTTACTATGAGCACAGGCTGTGCCACGCGGCCTAGACAGGGTTGCCTGGGAGTCCACTGTGCTGTAAGCTGCCTATGACCAGTCACCTGCAACAGTGATATACAATTGGCTTTATGATGGCACTGTTCTAGTGCATGGATGGGTGCCATGGTCCGCGATTGAATCCCACCCATGCCAGTGCTCACTGTGGCCAGTAGCCCCACAGGATATCCCATAATCGGCAGTAGTGTCAACCTAGGGTTGACATGTCTTCCTCTGACTCATGTCCGTGCAAGCTTGGCTTGTGGGCTGCAGTGTGAATAGAAGCAGCTAGTGACACATTCCTCAAAGAAGAATGTGTTCTTGTTTACACTCTCCCACATGGGCTGTTGCATTATTACATGTTATTTAGCTGACACTTTTCTCCAAAGCGACTTACGGTTGATTAGATTAAGCAGGGGACAATACCCCCTGGAGCAATGTGGGGTGAAGGGCCTTGCTGAAGGCTCCCAACAGCTGTGTGGATCTTATTGTGGCTACACCGGAGATTGAACCACCAGCCTCACTATGCTACAGCCTGCCCCTTGGATGTGGACATAATGTGGATACAACTTTGGGTATTAAAAAGCAATGACAACAAATAGGCTAAATGACAAATTGATAAGCAAATCAGATATCTATTTAAAAAAACAGCTGATAAACAGAGGATTGATGGAACAGACCAAGGGAAAGCAAGGACTTATATAAAGTAATTTATAGTGGAGAAAATAGGCTGCAGAAATATTTCTGAAATAGCCTATATCATAATACAAATTGTAAAGATATTCGCACTTTCATAGAATACGAATAACAAAACACAGAATTTTCAAATATATGTGAAATATAATACTCACTCAATTCAATAAAATACTCATTCAATTCAATCAAGCACACTTAGGCCTGGTACACATTAGCAGTTATAGTTTTAAAATGTTTCAGAAACTATTTAGATTTCATATACACTAGCATTAAATCCCATTTGAAAACTGCAAAGTCTGAATGTTTTTACTTGTGTCATAACTAACAACAAAGAGTTCCATTCATGGTACTCACAAGTTCCTCAAGAATTGATGAGCAGCCACAACTGACAATAAATAGCAACAGTAACACAAATTCTGGCAACAACCATACCATGGGCAATACAGGTCTGGTACCCTGTGTTGTGGCACTGATGGTCTCAGTTTTGTCTATGTTCGCTTGTTTTCTTATTATATTGTAGTGTAGATCTTATTTTGGTGGTCTGATGTTATAGGCTCTATTGTCCTCTAGATTTTATGTTGGCAGTCTGGTGGAATGTATTGTTGTGTAGAATGTAGATTGGTAATCTGCCTGTATCATATTGTTGCCTGGTTGTATCTGTTGTTTTGCCAGCTGGCAGTGATGACAGTGACTTAAGAATGGGCCAGTGAGTCACACTCTGAGGACCTGCTGACCAGTGTGACTTTACACTGTTGTTACGTTGCTTGAAAAACCACAAAATGGGCGAATACGATCACTGTTTGACTCACAGTTGTCTTTGTGGGTGTTTTTTGGCCTGGCTAATCCTTTCAGCGGATTGCATCTGAAACCGCTCCATCCCTGAGGGTTTTTAATCTTTTGTCCAAGGCTAATCAGGGGTATGTCCTTTAGTGTTTATCCTCTGAGAAAAAGAAAGAAATTTCCCTTTGCCAGCCCAGTACCAGATTATTCGATCCTGCTCCAGGATAGTCATGCATGAGGCAGTAGTAACTGTTTGGTTTTGGTTATAGATTATGATGTTATTATGGCTTTGGTTAAAGGCATACTGTGCAGGATTTATTTCCTTGTTTTGCTGCTGCATTTGAAATCTCACCCTCCATCTTCATCCCCGTCTACACTTCCAAGATGGCTTTGCACACCCATAAAACAATACAAATATTTTTCGGAATTATGCAGCCTTAATTGTTATTTTGTAGAATATTGGACGCTCAGCAAATTCCCAGGCCATCATCAACGGCCAGCTAACTTTGCCAAACATAACAGAATTGAGTTTTTATGCTATTAATTAGAATCTGAATTTTATGCTATTATTAGAATTTGCTATTAATGGCAGCTGCCTACTGAACACTGACCCACCATTTGTGCAGCAGTTAGCCACCAAGGCGTTACCCTATCTCTCACTAACCCAGTTGAAAATGTATCACTGTAGCTCTTGCACTCCTCCTTGTTCTTCTATTGGCCAAATGCTTTAAGATACAGCCCACAAAGAAAAAGGGGTCACGGCCAGAAATGTCCAAAACACTTTTTAGAAGAACAAATACAGGTAGATTAGCAAGGGCTGGGAAGAAGTGAACACAGACACAGATTGCCAGTGCATCGTAGTACTGACTGGTTGTTTTGTAATCTTTTCAAGGTGAGAATTCTGCGTAGTAAGTTATGGTCTGGTTATAGTTATCAGACACATTGTATACAAGGGGGGTCAGTATATGTGTGTCCATGTATGTGTATCTGTTGTACATGTATGTGTATGTGTATGTGTGTGTGTGTGTGCGTGTGTGTGTTTTTGCATGAGTGTATGTGTGTGTGTGCATTTCAGTGTAACCTCCCCCCAGCCCTGAGGGTGCACGCACATTGGAGCAGGACTGCGGATCTGCTGACTCCTGCTGGAAATCATCCGGGCTGGAAAGTCCCGGAAACCTGCTGGGTCTGCAGGATCCTGTGCCACCTCACCGCCCTGCCACCGCTGCGTCTGTTCTGTTTCCCTGCATGGGCTTCATCTGCCTGTCCTGTAACTCTCTGCTCGCTGTGTGCGCCTGTGTAGTCTCTCTCTGCCTGTGCTCTACGTGCCCATGTGCTACGTGCCCGTGCAGTGTCTGTCTAGCAGTGTTGAACACGCCTGTCTGTTTAGTATCTGTCTGACTGTGCTGCACCTCTCTGCCTGTGCCATATCTGTTCTGCGTGTCACTGCCTGTTCTTTAAATATCTGCATGCACTGCATCTCCCATCTGTATCGCTGTGCCTGTGCTGTGTCTACATGGCTGTTTTGTCCCTTCTATATCTCTCTGCCTGTACAGTATGTCTTCTGGCTGTGCTGTTTATCTGACACAACCATACAGTTTAAACATGAAACACACTGAATAAATGTTTTTTTCTGGTATTCTGGTACCAGATAGTGTAGAGTGTGGAGCTGATACCCGCCATTGTAAGTCTTCACTGGGAGGTTAACTGTTCATCAGTTCACATTGATTTTCCCATTGATTCATTGGCAAAGCAATCTCTCCTCTTATTCGTCAATCCTTCCATGTGGCACTGACAGGCTTTTAATTGGTGAATAAGGCAATCAGCCCAAATGGTCAGTCTGTATGGTGATGTCACCAGCTAGTTGTACCAGCACAGGCAGGTTTACATAAGCATTTTTAGCAGTTGCTATGAAGAAAGCATTAATATTTTACACATACTATGTGTGGAATAGTAGAGGTAGCTATAGGAAAATAAGCTCCCTTGAAAGATCAAGACCAAGACAAATCTATACAGTTGAACACATATTCAGTAGAAATTATATGAACCAGTGAAAGGATTAGAGGGGCAGAGAGAGAGGGAGATGGACCTGAGCTAGTGATCCATTTGCACCCCCAGACTGACCTTTGACCTCTGATCCTACACCAGGGGTTAAATAACCGGCATCCTGCTTGCATGGATTTATGTTGTAATTTCATGGCTATCATCTCTTAGACCATTAGCTAAACATGTAATTATCCAAACCAGCCATTCAATACGATCTAGGGGTTAATTAGTCACTCACGTGCTGGGCTCTATCTCATGAGACCTCAGTAATAATGTTTACAGAAGACTGCCCCCATCCCCCAACACCTAACACTATCCCTTACCCTAACCCTGTCCCTAACCTATGTGATACAAAGCTGGCATTTAGTATCTCTTTATAGTGACAAGAACTCAAGATACAGAGGTAGAACATACTGAATCATATACTGACACATGGGACAAGTTGGGACCATGTAGACTACAGGTCAGTGCCTGCTGTCAGTGTGACCATGGAGTTGCCCCCACAGTTTAATAGTTACAATCACAGTTACAATGTAATCATTTTGC